>NW_025214856.1:50386-53000 GCF_004010195.1 Chiloscyllium plagiosum
TAACGAGAACAGCCTCAAGGCCCTCAGCCTTTCCTCGTAAGACATTCCTTCCATACCAGGCAACATCCTAGTAAATCTCCTCTGCACCCTTTCCAAAGCTTCCACATCCTCCTTATAATGCGGTGACCAGAACTGTACATAATACTCCAAGTGTGGCCATACCAGAGTTTTGTACAGCTGCAGCATAAACTCCTGGTTCCGGAACTCAATCCCTCTATTAATAAAGGCCAAAACACTGTATGCCTTCTTAACAACCTGTCAATCTGGGTGGCAATTTTCAGGGATCTGTGTACATGGACACTGAGATCTCTCTGCTCATCTGCACTCCCAAGAATCTTACCATTAGCCCAGTACTTTGCATTCTGACTACTCCGGCCAAAGTAAATCACCTCGCACTTGTCCACATTAAACTCCATTTGCCACCTCTCAGCCCAGCTTTGCATCCTATGTATGTCTCTCTGCAACCTACTACATCCTTCGTCACTATCCACAACTCCACCGACTTTAGTGTCGTCTGCAAATTTACTAACCCACCCTTCTAAGTCCTCATCCAGGTCAATTATAAAAATGACGAACAGCAGTGGACCCAACACCGACCCTTGTGGTATGCCGCTAGTAACTGGACACCAAGATGAACATGTTCAATCAACTACAACCCTCTGTTTTCTTTCAGCAAGCCAATTACTGATCCAAACTGCTATGTCTCCCACAATCCCATTCCTCCGCATTTTGTATAATAGCCTACTCTGGGGACCCTTATCGAACACCTTGCTGAAATCCATATATACCACATCAACCGGTTTACTCTCATTTACCTGTTTGGTCACTTTGTCAAAAAACTCAATAAGATTCGTTAGGCACGACCTACCCTTCACAAAACCATGCTGATTGCCCCTGATGAGATTATTCTTTTCCAGATGGTTATAAATCCTATCTCTTATAACCTTTTCCAAACTTTACCAACAACGGAAGTGAGCCTCACTGGTTTGTAATTACCAGGGTTGTCTATATTACATTTCCACCCAGTTTATACTCTCAGGAAACTTAGATTTATTACTCTCTCCACTTGTCTTAAGTCATCAATTTCGATTTATAAGTTGCTGAGGCCTCAGAGCTGATTTTCCAGCATTATCCTTGTCATACCTGAGCTGAAACTTTATTGCTGGAACAGCACAGCAGGTCAGGCAGCATCTAGGGAACAGAAGATTCGACGTTTCGGGCACATGCCAACTTGAAAATGCCCCAATCGTGCCTACTCTTTGCTTCCTGTCCTTTTAAACAGTCCTGTATCTATTCTGATATATTACCCCTGGTTCCATGAACCCTAATCTTGTCTATCATGCTTTTGTGTAGCACCTTATCAAATGACGTTTGGACCTTGATGGATTGCATCTACTAATTTTTCCTTCACCTACTCTTCTGCATATTCGTAAACGCGAAACAATTTCAGAGTTTGTCAATCACAATTCCCTCTTTCTATACTATGCTGACATTGGCTGACCATACAATTTTTTTTTAAGCACCTTAATATGCAATAGATTGTAATAGATTTCTCTGACTGATGCAAGCTGTGGCTCTGTTTCCTTCTCTACCTTTTTTTTGCCTTTATGCTGTTGGCGATCGGGCAGCATCTGAGGAGCAGGAGAAACGAGGTTTTGGTCCTTCATCAGCACCACACTCTCGACTCTGATCTCCAGTATCTGCAGTCCTCACTTTCTCCTCCTTTATGTTGTTGCCACTAGCTACACTGTCGCTCCATCATAGTTCCTACTTATCATTCATAACTTCTTTGTGTGGCGATTGTGGAGGGACACTTGCGATTCTTGGAAGATTTTTCACTGACTTTAAATTGATTTGTGAAATATGTTCACCTTTCCTTACAGATTGTGCGAAGGCATATTTTGAGCTCCATTGTGCAGAGTGAGCGGAGTTATGTTGAATCTTTAAAGCGGATATTACAGGTATGATTTTGGTATTCCCTCATGCTGTGCTTAAATTCCATGTTGTTAAAGGATAAAGACCAAAATGGGGCAGCATGATTTTATTCAGTCACAGACTTTTGACAAGCAATATTTGTGAAGATAATTATCACAAAAGGCCTTGTGCAGTGACCCAGGCAGGGACAGGTTGGGCCTAATATTCTGTTACTGTACCATTGTATATTAAGGAATCATGCAACTCTGAATGTACCTGTATAACTTGCACTTGCAAAGGTGTAAGAAGATAGCTTATCATCACCTCCGTAGCAATTAGGGATGGCCATAAATCTTGGTCTTGCTGGTGGCACCCTCATTGCTTGAATGAATAAACTTCTATAAACTTCTGGATGTTAGAACATAGAAGAATACAGTGCAGTACAGGCCCTTCGGCCCTCGATGTTGCGCCGATCCAAGCCCACCTAACCTACACTAGCCCACTATCCTCCATATGCCTATCCAATGCCCGCTTAAATGCCCATAATGAGGGAGAGTCCACCACTGCTACTGGCAGGGCATTCCATGAACTCACGACTCGCTGAGTAAAGAACCTACCCCTAACATCTGTCCCTTAATTTAAAGCTATGCCCCCTTGTAATAGCTGACTCTGTACGTGGAAAAAGATTCTCACTGTCGAC
>NW_025214857.1:0-503 GCF_004010195.1 Chiloscyllium plagiosum
CTCATCTCTTTCTGTCATCACTATAGTCTAACGAATCCATGTCAAAAAGACATGAATATTGTGCTATCATCCCATATTCCCAGTGATCTCCATTGGGTAGTGATGGAGTTATGCCTTTGCTAATAAGTGGAAGATCAGGCCATCTGACAGCTAATGGAAAAAATGAAGGTCATGCTTCAGGATTACAATTTCAATCCAGTTTGTGACAGTGGAACACATTGGCATAATGCAGAACTCTATTTTGTCTTCCACATATCCAAAAGGAAAAAAATACAATTAAAAACTGGAAGGACTATGGATGCTGTAAATCAGAAACAAGAACAGACATTGCAGGAAAAGCTCAGCAGGTCTGGCAGCATCTACGAAGATAAATCACAGTTAACATTTCGGTTCAAGTAAGCTTTCCTTTGAACTGGAGGAAGAATCTGAGGGAAGGTCACTCGACCTGAAACAATAACTTTGATTTCTCTCCACAGATGCTGCCAGACCTGCTGAGCTTTTCC
>NW_025214857.1:26286-53000 GCF_004010195.1 Chiloscyllium plagiosum
TGAGACAAGGTGGGGGGAGGGGAAATGAGGAAACTGGAGAAATCTGAGTTCATCCCTTGTGATTGGAGGGTGGTTAAGGTGAACCTCCTTCCACCTATCACATTCCCAACGCCCCTCCCCCAAGTCCCTTCTCCCTACCTTTTATCTTAGCCTGCTTGGCACACCCTCCTCATTCCTGAAGAAGAGCTTATGCCCGAAACGTCGATTCTCATTCTCCTTTGATGCTGGCTGACCTGCTGCTCTTTTCCAGCAACACATTTTTAAGCTCTGATCTCCAGCATCTGCAGTCCTCACTTTCCCTGAATGAGTTTGGACTTCACAAGTGTTCTTAATACAGGAAAGTGGAGAGTATTCCATCACTTCCTGATTTGTGTCTTGTGGAATAGGCTTTATAAATTCAGCAGGTGAGTTATTTCTAACAGAATCTCCGGCCTTTGACCTGTTCCTATTGCCACAGTTTTTGTATGACTGGTCCAGCTAACATTGTGGTCAACGATGATATGGAAGGATTCAGATATATATATCAAGGGCAGATGGTTAGATTCTCCCTTATTGGAGATGATTGTTGTCTGGCACATGTCTGGTATGAATCACAATTGCCACTTGTCAGCTCAGGCCTGAGCAGACTCCATGTTCTGCTGCGTGTGGATATAGATTGCTTCGGTAACTGAGGAGTTGCAAATGCTGCCAAACAATCTGCGATCATCAGCAAACATCCCCATTTTTGGCCTTATGATGGGGGGAAAAATCATTGATGCAGCAGCTGAAAATGGTTTCAACACATACAGGATTTTACTTTGCCCAGAGGTAGGAGGGGAAGTCAAGGTATGAAGGTCCATGGGCAACCTTCCAGACCTGCCAATAATTAAGGCCTTTAAGAGCCCTAATACAACATCAGGTAAGAAAAGTGGCTGCTTTCCCAATCAGGAAAACAGGACAGTCTGCCTAATGTGTTAGGGATGGGGTGTTGGTGAAGGCCTCCATTTGCCCCCATCTGGAAGCAATGGGAACAACACTGAGTGGTAAGGTCATGGTGGCAGAAAGCTTCACTATGACAGTACTTCTGAAGTCTTTTTCTCAATGATATCCACTATTCAATACCTCCCCAAAAGAACTTGCCAACATAGCTCTTTATGGCTGCATAGGCTGGGCCTCCAACAATGCTCTCCTGTTCCCAGAGACTGCTCTTTGTTTGGCCAGCAGCGTCTAGTGGGGTGTGACTTCAGTGACAAGGCTATTGATAGGCTGAGAAGCTCATCAGCCACTTAACTTCTGACTAATTGGAGCTTGATCCCACGGACTTTCATGTTGACGGTGGTAGTGGTAGTGGTGATGAGGGGGAGGTTAGACACCAGTGAAGTTGCCCATCCCCAAAAGTTTGTGATAACAGTCCTACAGGTTGATCATATAGTGATTAGTTAAATCATAAGTGGTACAGATTCACTTAGAAATAAAAATTTACAAGGGACCTTCTCCATATTTGGAGCTAATGAGGGAGCCTTCTGGAATATATATTCCTGAATTAAAAAGAGCATTGAACCACTTTATTCTCTTTAGTCATTCAATAATTATGAAGTACTCTGTCATTATTAAATGCAAATTGTGGAATTTGAAAGCATAAAGAAAGTTGCAAAATATGATCATTTGAGGAAGCAAAATCCAAACCCACATTGATGGGATAAGGGTATTGCTGGCCAGGCGAGAATTTATTACCCATTCTTTTAAGAGTCAACTACATTGCTATGGGACTGTAGTAACATGTAGTCCAGACCAAGTACAGATAGCAGTTTCCTTCCCTAAAAGATATTAATGAATCAGATGATGCTTTCTGACGATCAGCATTGGATTCATGATCATCATTAGACTCTTAATTACAGACTTTTATTGAATTTAAATTCCACTATCTGCCATTGCAGGATTCAAACCCAGTCCCCAGAACATTACTTAGGTCTCTGGATTAACAGTCCAGTGATAAATACAACTAGCCATCACTTCCCCTTAATTTACATATATTTAATACATTTAACCAATCTGAACAAAGTTCCACTCACCTTCTTTAATTCTATTAAGTTTAAAAGATGTTTACTCACATAGTTTGCATGTGGGTGATTCTGGAACAAATCTGCCGTTCTCATTGCATTCAATGATATTGTTGCCAACCATCACATAGCCTCTATTACAGGAGTAGGTGATTCTGTCCTGATATTTGTAAGTTGACCTGGGTGCTGATATTATATAACCATTGGCAATCGTTCTGGGCTGCTGACAATCGACAGCTGACAAAAGAACAATGCATGAATCACCTTTTCATTGCAGTTAGGTGTCAGGACAAGGCAACTATTCAGACTCTTATTCAGAAGTGGAATTCATTTGTGAAAATTTTCTGAAAAAAGCTTTGCGCTGTTAATGTCTTAATATATTGTTTGCCTCACTCTTCCTCATTGAACTAGTGGGGTAATATTATCCACAAACATTAGATTAGCTTAAATGTACATGCTGATACCTTCTGCTTGATTTTGCCAACACATCCTACAACCACTTATATGAGGTCAGTCTATAAATCTGTCAGATTGCCATGAAAACCTAATTGGCCCACAGAGATATTTAAGAAAGAAAACTTATCACTGATATGTTCTCTGGCTTGGATGTTACTCCAATCTCACACCAATATTATCACTTTTGAAACGCACTTGAAGATGGTTTAGCCAGTCTCTTATTTTACCAAAATACTGTTGTTTAAGAGACAGTTCACAACCACTTTCCCAGGAAAATTAATACTCATTACCATTTGTGAATTTCATAATTTTATTGAGGAGTAATAAAAGGAAAGATGATATTAATTGCACCATTAATTTCTTAACCAGTGCTAATTTGGTTTAGCTGCTAGCAGTCCCGGGTTAAAGGGTGATCAGTTCAAATTTCATTCCAGAACGAAAATGCATCATTTTGGCTGATATCCAATGCAATACTGAGGGAATGTTGTCTAAACAGAGGTGTCATGCCATTCAATAAGACATTAGATTCTATTCTTATTCAGTGGGTTTAACGGTTCTATATGTCCCAGGCATTTTCCTTCTGTCTTTTAAAGTACTAATGATTGATAAGTTCTTTGAGGAAGTTGTTTGACAACAGTTATAATCTAACAGCTGTAATTTGAAACTAAACCATCTTGTGTCTGAATATTACAGACAATTAGAACATCAACATTCTGAACCAAGAACAGATCATGCTGTCAATTGTACCTTTAATAACAAGCAGGAAAACTGTAACAACAGAAATATTACTAACAGTGGGTGGCACGGTGGCACAGTGGTTAGCACTGCTGCCTCACAGCGCCAGAGACCCGGGTTCAATTCCCGCCTCAGGCGACTGACTGTGTGGAGTTTGCACGTTCTCCCCGTGTCTGCGTGGGTTTCCTCCGAGTGCTCCGGTTTCCTCCCACAGTCCAAAGATGTGCAGGTCAGGTGAATTGGCCATGCTAAATTGCCCGTAGTGTTAGGTAAGGGGTAAATGTAGGGGTATTGGTGGGTTGCGCTTCGGCGGGTCGGTGTGGACTTGTTGGGCCGAAGGGCCTGTTTCCACACTGTAAGTAATCTAATCTAATCTAAACTTTAGGTAAATGGAACTTTAGGTAACTCTGGTAAATGGAAACTGGAAGATTTAGTCAATTTTCTTTCAAACCTATTCACAACATTATATTGAGAAGCAAAATATCTAACTTCCCATGTGATAAATCTTTACTTTTGTCAGCATTTTCTGCAAATACAAAAAAATGGGCATAATCTAAGGAGTAGTTAAGTTTGGTTTTTCCAAAATATTAGTGAAATGCAATTCTGTCTGGAAATATAGGTATAGTTTGTTGCAATATTTTCAACAGATCACTCAAGGTAGTTCAAGGGTCACAGACGCAACTTTCAAACATGACAGGCACTGAGACTGGATGTTAGAATGTGAGAAACAGAGAGAGGTAGAGTCCATGTCAGGTAGTGCTGTTTTCAACTGTATTACCGGGAAAGCCAGTGAACTATACAGGTTCTGTTAAGGAATTGAGGGAAAGGTTGGACAGCATGCTGGCTCAGTAGTTGGCACAACATCACGGAGCCAGGTTCGATTCTAGCCTCAGGTGATTGTCTGTGTGGCATTTGCATATTCTCTTTGAATCCGTGTGGATTTCCACTGGGTGCTCAGGTTTTGTGCCATAATGCAACAATGTATAGATTGTGTGGATTGGTCATGCTAAATTGCCCCATAGTGTCCATTTCATCTTATCTATGCCCCTCATAATTTTATAAACCTCCATAAAGTCACCCTGCAATCTCCTGCGCACCAGTGAAAATAGTGCCAATCTATCCAGTATCTCCTTATAATTCAAGCCCTTCAGTCCTGGCAACATCCTGTAGGGATTCTATGATTCCTAGAGATGTTGGATAGTTTTGTGGAGTTTATGATAAGGGAAATTCTGGAAGGTGTGGACGCTAAAAAACACATGAGGAACAAATACTTTAGGCTAACTGAGATTGGACATTGAAACATCCATAGGCAGCATTTGTGCCATGCAGCTGAGCAAGATTACCACTCAGTGAAATCCCCAGGTGTTGTTCCAGCTTGGAAAAGCTAGATATTGGTGAAAAACTGAAGCTATGAATAAACACTGGAGTGGAGTTGCTGCAGTGGATTTTGGAAGTGGTATACATTGTTACCATTGTATGCTGATAGATGAGCAAGTGGTAGCAGATGGGGTGCTGAACAAGAGTGGGTTTTTTTCTGGATTGTCAAGTAACTTCTGAAAACTAGGTATAATTTTAAAGGGTGAAATAAACAAATCTTCAAGATGGTTTGGTAAACTGAGAAAAAGTCCAAACCAACTTTCAGGTGAATCATAAATTCGAACAAAGCATTACTCACACTCTGTGATTCTATTAAGTGTAAAAGCTGTTTACTCACATTTTATGCACCTGGGTGGTGATGGTATATACTCGTTATTTTCACGACATTCAATGGTTTTGCTGCCAACCATGGTATAACCTTCAGAACAGGCATAGGTGACCCCCTTCTGATACTTGAAAGGTGGTCTCCATCCTGTTACGATACGACCATTTCTAATCTTTGGGGGAGGTTGACATTCAACAACTGGCAAAAAAAAACAATGCCTGTGTCACCACTTGATAATTCATTGTGATTATTGTTTTTATTAGAAAAGTTGTGAAAAGTTGCAGCAGACATTCTTTGTGTTGTGAATGCTTTGATGCATCATCAGACCTATTACTGGAATTCTTTGACAACATTACAAGCACGGTGGATGTCAGTGAACGAGCAGATATGTTGTATATGGATTTTCAGAAGACATTTGACAAGATACTGCACAAACAGCTACTGTGTACAATAAAAGTGCATGGTATTACAGATAATGTACCGCATGGATAAAAGATGATTAACTAATAGAAAGCAAAGAGTGGGGATAAATGGGTGTTTTTTTCTGGTTGCCAATCATTGGCTAGTGCTGTGCCTGAGCAACTAGTGCTTGACCGTAATTGTTTACAATTTACATAGGTAATTTAGCGTTGGACATCATGTGCAGTTTTGTCAAAGTTCGCAGATGACACTAAAATGACTGATAGAACAAAGTGTGTAGAGGGATATAGATTGGTTAAGTGAGTGGCAAGGGTCTGGCAGATGGAATACAATGTTAGTTTATGTGAAGTCCTCCATTTTTGTAGGAATAACAGGAAAATTGACTGTTACTTAAATGGTGAAAAATTGTATCACAAAAAGTTGGTTTGCAGGTGCAGCAGGTAACTAAGGCAAATGAAATATAGTCCTTCATTGTGAGAGGGATGGACTTTAAAAATAGAAACATTATGTGGCAGCTGTATGTGATGTTGGTGAGGCCACGTCTGGACAACAATGTACAGTATTGGTCTCCTTACTTGAGAAATTGTTCCAATATAGCAGCATTCCATAAACACAACCTTGGCAAAGGCAAATTCAGCAAAACAGATACCTTCACTTGCGATCTTCTCTAGTCCAGCAGAAAGGAAAAACCAAAAGCTTGAATCTATTTGCAAATACAGGACTCAAGCTTTTTGCAGCATTGAGTGTACAGAGAGCCGGCAGAGCAGGATCCACTCAGCCGAGAGTTATTATCAAGTGAATGAAGTCTCAGCTCAAAATACTGCTGATGCCCAACTCCACTACAACTGATGAAAGCCAGTTATGAACCATTAATCCTGCATCTGAAGCATAGCACAACTCAGTGTTGTGGGCAGAGTATCAAATAACTGTACCTTTACATGTTGGAGGATCTTTGTCCCACTTTCCGGTCTCTGTACAGACAAGATCACTTGCACCAATCAATGAGTATTGATCACGGCAAGAAAACGTTGCTACCATTCCAATTTCCCAGTGCTCATTGTTTGGTGGTTTCGGAGTTTCCCCATTCGGAATAGGTGGAAGATCATCACATGTGCCAGCTGGGGAAAAATGATATTCAGTTATTGCTCTTAACAGACTGTCAAATCAGAAGCTTCAGGGAATAAAATTCATTTAGTTCAGCAACAACATGCAGGCGTACCAATAGGCAGCACAGAGCAAGAGGTATTATCTTTTATTCTTCCCTTCCCTCACATCACTGCACAAAGACACAATCTCCTGATGTCATTCCTGCAGGCTTAAAAATCACACAACAGTAGGTTATAGTCCAACAGGTTTATTTGGAAGTACAAGCTTTCAGAACGCTGCTCCTTCATCAAGTAGTTGTTACCTGAGGAAGGAGCAACACTCCAAAGCTTGCACTTCCAAATAAACCTATTGTACTATAACCTGGTCTTGTGTGATTTTTAATTTTGTCCACCCCAGTCCAACACTAGCACCTCCACATCATTCCTTCATGGGAAAGACAGATGAAGAGAATGAGAGAAATAAAGATGGAAACAGAGAAATGAGATTATACAAACATAAATCTAGTGAGCCAATGCAGCAAAAGTATAACAGGACTAAAAGAGCAAAACATGTAATAACGTAAGGTTTTTAATGTAATAAGATGACGCAAGGTGCTTCACAGAAGTGTTACAAAACAGAATTTAACATGAGCAATACAAAAAGATATCAGGGAAAATGGTCAAAAGATTGGCTAGAGGTAGGTTTTAAGGAAACTCTCAATAAAGGAAACATGAGAACAGAGAGTTTGAGATGGAAAAGTCCAGGGCTTAAGGTCTTATAACTTAAAGAAACAACCAGCAAGAACGCAGTCATTAAAACTCAAGAGACTCAAGAAGTCAGATTGAGAGCATTGTAGTTATCTTGGAGGATTGTGAAACTGAAGGAGATGGCAGAGACTGGGAGGAGCAAGAACATGGAGAAATCTGAAAAAAAGGATGAGAATTTTAAAATTGAGGCATTCGTTGCTTAAATAGGAGCCAGTGTAGGTCAGTAAGCACAGCAGTGGTGGAACTACAGATCTTGATCCAAGTTAGTACAGGCAAGAGAATGCTGGGGTGACTTTAAGTCAATGAAATGAAAAGCAAAAAAACCCAGAATTTCCTCTTCACACTGGAGCCTATTTTCATCCTTCTTTTGTGTGATAAAGAGAGAGTAGCAGCACTAACATTTACCATCCATCTCCCAATTCTGATTTGCCCACCGATATTTTCAGTAGGATTTAGTCATAAACAGCCAGAGCTTTTGCAGGAATAGGACTCAGTGGCACAAGAGTTTCAAGATAGAAAAAGATGATATTGTTAGCTAGGACACATGGAACTACTATCAGGAAAAGGCAGAAAAATGAAGTGAACATTTCAGAACTTACAATTCAAATATTTGGTGTGAAGGGATAGCAAGGTATTCTGCATTATATGAAGCTCTAACTTACATTCACATCTGGGGATCTGACCATCCCAGCCGTTAGCAGTACACATCCGGTAGTTTCTACCAACCAACCTATATCTAGTAGTAGAAAAATAAGTCACATAAGAAAATAAAATTAAAATTATCGATAAAAATGAGCTGAAAAATAAATGAGAATCTGCCCATCAGAAAAAAACTTGATTATCGTTGATAAGACCATTAAAGCATCAACAGACAGTTCCTTTACATCAAAACAAAAACATATTTAGTGCTCTTGATGACCTCAGGGCATCACTGAGAATGATGCCCTTTTAAGTATAGTCACTTCTGCAAGTACAAAATATGGCAATCAATTTTCACTCAGCAAGTCCCCACAAAATCAAATGTAATAATGAAATTATGACTTTTTTATGTTGTTGAGGGATAACTAGTGACCAGAGTGACAGAGCTAAACACTGCACTTCGTCGAAATAATTGTTGGGACTTTTTAACATCCACCCGAGAAGACACATGAGGTCTTCATTAAATGTCTCATTCAAACTGTGACAGCTCTAATGGTCTAATTGGAGCAAGATCAGTTGATATTTGTACACACATGGCATAGCAAACAACATACAGCACTGCATTAGCTGAGGTGCTGAGTTAGTGGCTACATTTTTGTGGTGTGCTTCTGCTGAAATTTTTGAAGGAATGATATTGAAAGAATCCACTTATAATATAAAGAGAACATTTTGAGTAGCCAGCAATCACAACCTTTAGTGTTGAGCCTAGCATTTGTTTTATGGAGATTGATTACAGATTTAAATCTCATCTTTCTGCAATATTTTTAAGGGACATGTGACAGGAGTTTGGACACGCTCAAGAAGATTACAAAATGCCTCAAGATTCCCAATACTCTTAATGAAGCTTCTATTCAGAAATCTCATGGATGGATATCACTCAAAAATTGAAAATTAAGTTCCTTTCTGCTTAAATTGTACCATTTCATTCATCAGTTTACCACAGCATTAGAAAATAAACATCCAATTAAATGAACTTCACTCAGCAATTTGTCACAAGCACTCACCCTTTTTCGCAATAAAAAATAACTTTACTTCCCAGTGTTGAAGATGTTCCCTTATAATATCCGTTCAGAATTTCACCTGGATTACCACAGCTTCGGGCTACATATACAATAAAAATCAGAACAGGTAGTGATGTCACAGGTCACAAAGATCTCAATAGTTTTTCAATGTACTTCAAAGAAATTTAACATTAATTTCAAGATTTACATTTACATTTCCAGAATATTGGGTTCATCTAGTTTTGGGGTTCATTTTTCAAAGTTTAGCAAAAAATACAAAAGATTCACTTCAAATCTGCAATACCAAAGTAAGTTGAACTCTCCAATCTCAGAGGAATTTTAATGATGGTGCACTGTGGCAACAAACAACTTCACTCTGAAAACTGTCGGAGGATGAAGATAGCGGAAATGCTTGCCAAAAGTTTCGAAGTGTTCTTAGATATGGAGAAGCTGGGGATTCTGGGACAGTGCAAAGCTGATGACTTTATTCAAGAAAGAGTATAACAGCATACTTAGTAACCGCAGGCCATTCATTTTAACAGCAGCGGTGGGCAGGGTTTTAGAAAGAATAAAATCACATAAAGGTCTAGCATGCAATTGAGGAGGATTTCAATTAATTAAGGAGTACCTTAAAAATTTTCATATTCTAAACTAATTAACATTTAATAAAGTAGCAGAGAAGGTGGATGAAGATAAAATGATGAATTTTGTTGATATGCATTTTAAACAAGATATTTGATGAAGTACCACATCAAAGATTGATCCACAAAACTGAGATATATACATCAGGAGAGTCAGTGTCAGCTTAAATAAGATATTGGCTTAAAAATAGAAAATGAGTTAGAGCAGAATTATTTTTTAGACTGGGAAGATCGTTAACAGTGCCATTGCTCAAGGGTCAATGCTAGAGCTACTAAAAACAAATGAACACAGGAGTAAAATTTCAAATCGGAGAGCAAATGGTAGATAAAAAGGATATGGTAAAATGCTGTTCCATAGGTTCTCTGTTTGGACTGCACTTACATAGCAAGGAATTGAGGGAACAAGATTAAATATGACAATGAAACCAAATTGGTGAAATTTGGCAGGAATTGTGAATGCAGAAGGAAGGAGATGGACTAGCAAAATGGGCAAGATTGAGTCAGAAAAAAAGCTTACTATGGAAAAATGTAAGTTAACATGCTTAGAAGAAAGAATATGGATGCAAATATACTTTATACAGTATGTTAATTGAAGGAAAGGACATTTTAATATACAGATGCAAAGCCACTAAATGTTAAAAAATGTTGTATTTCTGATCTAAACATTTAGAACAGGCAACAGAAAGAGTTAAAGTTCGATTAATGCAAGATTTTTGTTAAGTTGAGGAAGTGATTTGGAATGTAGAAGACTATGATGTACAACAAGTTTCCTCTGTAGCTTCATCTGTGTGTGCACACAAGAATCCCACATCCTCAGTCTCAATGGACAGAAAGGGACATAATAAAGGAAAACCTGCAATCAAACAGCTCATCTATTTTAAATCTGAAACAAAGTTTTGTACTGGGAAGTAGGACCTATTGTAATAGGGATACTTGTATCAATTTTTTGGAAAAGTATCTTCAACATTTTAATGTCTTTATTGAATTATTCCAGCTGCTTCACAAGACACCAACTCTAATCTGGTGTAATAGCAGGCAGATATGTCCAGAATGCTCAGAAAGAGACATTTAGAGTATAGTTTGAAAAACGCAGGGATGTGCAGTAAAGGAGCATCACCCAGCAGAGGAGATGAGACAATGCTAATCACTGGGGTCCAGATCTTCAGCACTGGGCAAAGCAGACCATCATGTTTGAGAGGCTAATAGTCAATGATTGCTATTATTCTGAACTAGTGCATTCATTGGTTGAGCAGGATAAATCAGCTATCTGAATCCTGTCTTTCTGGCTTACCTTGTGTGCTGACTGTTCTGTTGGATCTGTCTGGCTTTTACCTGAATTTTTAGCACAATCTGCCAGTGTCAAGCGATAAGCAAGAGTAATTAAATATTTTCATAGACAGAGTAAATTCAACATCACTAGATAAACATAACAAACAGACAGTTATGTGAAATGTGTAGAATGGGCTCCTAGAGACAGGAACAGAATTAGATGCTTGTGTGGAGAACATGGTGGAGTTACCTATAGTAACATATTGTGTGATAGAATAAAAGCATAGACATGTATTGTATTCTATAGCAAAATAATATAACAAAGTGTAGCCATATATCAAATATTGAAATGGGCTTTATACATACAGCCTTTATGGGATTTAACTGTATTCCTATGAAAGTTCAGTCTAGGCTTGATTGAGGAGACCCTGTCTTATCAGCAATGGTGCACTGTCTGAAATGCGGTTGAATAAAATACATTGTGAAGACCAAAGGATAATTGACAAGGTATTCTGGTAATTATGGGGAGATCATGAGTTGGTCCAGAGCTGTCCATAAAGTGATCACACAGTCACACGACCATTCTAATATGGTGTGATTGTAATCAATTAATAATGCAATTGGTTTGTAACAGCCAAAGGTAGGCTAAGAGCAAACGTATAAAAAGTGAATGTTTTCCTTTGTTCACTGGACTGCCCAGAGGCTTTCTCCCCACTGGTGTAAAACAATAAAATTCTATAATGCTGAAAGTGGACCTGGAGGTTGTGTGATTCATTTAGCCATTCTGCCCCAACAATTTAGCATTGCGAGCAGGGGACGAAAAGGGTGAACTACCAACGAGCAAAGAGATCAGATTATATAAGTACGCTATTTTGACAGTAACCTGTAATCCCAGCTCATTTGGTGTCCAGTCAGGGTCTCATATCCTAACCTTCTTAGTACTACAGGGCAGTAGGTAGTGGAGAAGTAAGTGTCATGACTCCAAGATGGTCATGGGCCACTTTGTGTCACATCTTGATGAAAGAAATGAGACAAGGACCTCTTGGATGGATGGGTAAACTGGGATCCACTCCAAGCCATGTCTCAAGTGGGGTGGGGTCCTCTGAGATTTGCCCACTGACTAATCTATACACCTACAAAAAAAGAAAATGATAAGATGGTCAAAGTATTACCCGTTCTTGAACCAAGTCAAATATCCCCGCTTTCCCAAGTGAATGGCAGAGAAGAAATAGATTGGAAAAAGTCATAAAAGGTATTGCCTGGGTTCTTATATTCCAAGCCCACGTAGAACAAAGAAGATGAGCATTGGAATCAGGAAAGGTAAAATTCGAGTTCCAGGAATCTGAGGAGAGGGGACTACCTTGCTTCACCTCACTGGCAAACATAGGAAGGTGATGGATAATTAAAACAGAAATTCTTCAAGAAACGGGCATTTGTCACAGCCAAGATGTACAGAGGGAATTTCCCATTTTGGGACTTTATTATATTTGATGTTCTGAAATGTAAATCATTGGATGTAAAACTGTTTATACATCTCACATTCACTATGAGGAATGGATAAGCATGAAGTAAAAAACTGAGACTGGAAATAAGTGTAGGAGAAAGAGACAAGTTTTTGTTTTTGATAAAGCTAATAAATCTTTTCCATTTTGATGTGAATTCATCAAGTGTCAAAATCACTGAACTAAAAGTTAATCCTTTGTGGTCTTGTTTGTAAATATTTTCATTGTCTGTTATTTGCAGTCTTGTGTTTGACTTGCCTTGAGCTCAAGATTTGGAGATATTTTCAGTTTAGTTTAAATTTTGAGAATACATGGCATTACGAAAATGTGGTGTTTGTCTGTTTCAGTTTAGAATATGTAATAAGTTAATGTCCTTTTGAGAAACTATCAGTGATCATGTGAAAAGAAAAATCTGCAATGAAATGTTTATTTGAAATTAGTTTCTCAAAGGCTCTGTAAAAATTTACCTCTTTGTCAATAATTAGTCATATAGAAACAATTGAAGAAAGGAGAATCAAGTCAAATTACATAATTTATTTTCTCTTTCCTTAAAACACTGTACTATCAGTATTATATTTAGTTTCAGGAAAGAGTTCTGAATAAATGGTTAACTTCAGAATGTTTATGATTGAATTATCACTTCTGGAATTTTGCTTTCTGGCCAGAGTGAACTTCCCAATATTATTTTAACATACAGGTGAATGTTTAATTCAGGATGATAAGATTTGCTCATCAAAAATGTTCATTGATATAAACTGGTGTTCCAGAAGAGAAACCAAGGAAAGAAGTGTAATTTTCTTTGAAAAACATTATCCAGTAATATGTACTAAAATCTGGGAAAGCCAATGTCAAAGAAGCTTAGTAGAAAACAAAATGAGAATAATGTTTCTTCATGTAATTTGCAGTCAAATTTACATGAGAGCACTAAACTGATAGCTTTCCTTTGGTGATGTTTATTGTCTTTGCGTTTTCTTTTAAGAGAATTGAATTTGACAATCGAGCCACTACCTGTGGCATCGGGATCATACATTAGAGGTAAGTCAAATCTCATAGAACTTTGATAAGATCATTTGGGGATCAAAGTGGGGAAATGAAGACCCAGTAATGAATACTTGATGGTTTGGCCAAAGGGATAAATGAGAATATGGAAAGGTTCAGAGAAATTACAAAAGGCCTCATTACCCAGGGGATCAGACTGTGTTGAGATGGAAATCCATGCTAAAACAGTCAAGGATCTGATTGATAGGGAATGAGATGGTGTTGAAAAGGTTCAATAAGATGCGCACATGGGCTATGGATGGTAGACCAGACAAGACAAAAACTTCAACCTGATCCAAAGTGGAGAGATACCTGACTGAATTAAAAGCACACAGTTAGCACAACTAATCAAGTCTAAGGGGACACTGGATGAGTAACATGTTATAAGGGATCTCCCTTGTAGGGAGAAAGGGAAAGAAGACTGTCACCACATGCTGACACCCAGTGATTCAGGGAGACCTGCCCTAAAAATCATCCTTGCTTTTAAATATTTCAATCAATCAAGATATGGTTTGGAGACAGGGTGGTGGAGGTGGGTGGAATGGGAAATTATACAAATACAGGAGCTCACAGGGCCCTATTACTGCTTTACACTTCACCCTCCAGCTACTATAGGTCAGGCACAGATAATGCCATTTCAACAATTAGAATTGGAATTGCTCAAGATGTCCAATATGTTCCACAAACACTTCATGGACTAGCGAGGAAATAGAAACAATCCCTAATCCACACTTAGACAAAGAATAGGTCAGACAGTCAAGTTCTACAACAAGTTGCAAAAGAAATTACACATTTTTGAAAAGGATACAGAACAGTAAATACAAGAACAAAGATAGTTAAAAAAAAGGAAGGGGTATGGAATTGGGGAACAAACTTAAAAGTACACTCCGACAGTACAATAATATCATATCAAGTGGTAGAAGTACAACTACTATTGGCTCTTTCATGGGGAATAATGGCCTTTGGATAATATAGCAATAAGTTCAGTTAAAGGGCCTTTTTTCCTCGCTGACTCGAAATGAAACCGGAGTGGGGAAGATGTTATTAGGACTCCCCACAGCTGAGGCAGCATAAAGTGGCTGAAAATTGTTCTCAGTCGATTAAATATTGTTGGGGAAGATTTTTAGCTGAAGCTTGCATAGTCTGCTGTTTTACATCAAACAATAAGCGAGAGTAATAAGATGCATTCATACAGGGAGTAAATCCAAAGTCATTAGATAACGATAACACAGAAGGAATCCTATGAAAAGTATACAATGGGGTCTGTTACACAGAAACAGATTTAGATGCTTAGGTACATACTGTATGACATAATAAAAGCATAACTGTGTATTGTATTCTGTGACAAAGCAATATAACAAAGCCCACCTATCAAACATCAAAATCGGGTTTAAACAGATTGCCATTATGGTTTTATCTATATTCCTATGGAAGTTCAGTCTGAGACAGATTAACAAGACTCCCCTCCCTTTATCAGGATGGGAATACTGTCTGGAATGTGGTTCAATAAGATATATTGTGAAGACCCAAGGATACTTGATAAGGAGGTTGGTCAACAGCATGAGATCATGAGTCGGCCCAGAGCTGTCCATGAATTGATCATGCACCTACATGACTGATCTGATTTGGTCTGTATTTAATTAATTAAATAATATGATTGGTGTGTAACTGCCAATGGCAGGATGAAAGCAAATGTATAGAAAGTGTATATTTTTATTTGTTGAGTGGACTGCCCAGAGGCTTTCTCCCCACTGGGGTAAAACAATAAACTCTGTGATTTTGGAAGTGGACCTGGGTGTCAAGTGATTCATTTAGCCATTCTACCCCAACAAGCCATGATCTTATTGAATGGTGGAGCAGGCTCGAAGGGCTGAGTGCAGTATTTTGTTCTTTGGTCATATGTTCTTTGCTCCAAATACTAGATGAAGAAATAATTTGGGCTCAGCAGTATCACCATTTATCTATCCAGTACTTATCTGCCCTATCTTTTTTTAAATTCATTTGTGGGATGTGGATGTTACTGGCTGACCAGCATTTATTACACATCCCTGATTGCCCTTGAGAGGATGATGATGAGCTGCTTTTTTGAACAGCCGCAGTCCACCTGCTATAAGGTGACTCACAATGCCATTAGGTAAGGACTTCCAGGATTTTGACCCAGCGACACTGAAGGGATGGCAATATATTTACAAGTCAGGATGGTAAATGGCTTGGAAGGGAACTTGAAGGTGGTGGTGTTCCCATGTATCTGCTGCACTTGTCCTTCCAGATGGAAGTGGTCATATGTTTGGAAGGTGTTGTCTGAGGACCTTTGGTGAATTTCTGCAGATAGTACATACTGCTGCTACTGAGAGTTGGTGGTGGAGGGAGAGGATACTTGTGGAACATAGTGCCAATCAAGCAAGCTGCTTTGTCCTGGATGGTGTCAAGCTTTTTGAGTGTTGTTACAGCTGCACCCATCAAGGCAAGTGGACAGTATTCCATTACACTCCTGACTTGTGCCTTATAAATGATGAATAGGCTTTGGGGAGTTTGAAGTTGGGTTACTTGCCACGGCATTCCTAGCCTGTGACCTGTTCTTGTAGACACTGTGATTACGTAGGGAGTCCAGTTGAGTTTCTGGTCAAAGGTAACTTTCATGATGTTGGTAGTGAGGGAGACAGTGATGGTAACACTACTGGATGTTATGGGGAGGTAGTTAGATTATCTCTTATTAGGGATGGTCATAGCCTGGCATTTCTGTGGCGCAAATGTTTCTTTTGCCACATGTCAGCCCAAGCCTGGATATTGTCCAGATCTTGTTGCATTTGAACATGGACTGTTTCAGCATCTAAGGGATCACAAATGGTGCTGAACATTGTGCAATCATCTGTAAACATCTACACTCCTGAAATCGTCTCTCCTGACAAAAATGATTACAACATCAGGACACTGGACTGCTGCTTGAATCCATTGACTGTGGACCAGAAAGAGTAATGCTAGTAAACAATAAGGGTCTGGTGAGAAAACGTGTTATTACTTACGTTCACAAAGTATCAGTAGTGATGACCAAGTTGAATCGTCTTTACACTGAATAGATCGCGAAGGTCCTTTACCAACATAACCTGGATTACATTTGTAAACAACTCTGTCACCCACTTGTATTGGGGTCTGAGCGGTACGATGAAACCACACACCATTTTCTAACTTGGGAGGGTTTATACAGTTACCTTTAAATAAAACAGATCTTTGTAAGTTCATAGTAATGGTTTTCATACTTATATTGTAAGATTTGATATATATTAGTAGCAGAACCTGTGTAGAATTAGCCATGATGAATCTGAGAATATGCTGGCTTATAATTTGAAGGCTGGTGAGTGTGAAAGCTAGTACAGAAATGTTAAGCGCCTTTCTTTTATAAACATGAAAATGATATTTTGTAATTGGATTGGAATTATAATGTATAATATAGAAACAGTGTATCAAGTTCAGAAGAAAGAAGAATGCTTCATAGGAGTAGTTTTTGGACACTGATTTACAAAGAATCATAGGAACGTACAACACAGAAGGAGACCCCACAGGTTGCATCTTGCTGGCTCTTTGGAAGATCAAAATGGTTAATCCCACACCTTGGTTTTTGTTTTTAACCATTAAGTTCCTCACTGTCAAGTTGCTAACCAATCCACTTTTAAAATATTTATGGAATCAGACACAACTACTTTTCAAGTAGAGGGTTCCAGTTCTTGACAACTCTGAGAAGAAAGATTATCCTCATCTTTTCATTGAGAGTTTTTCCAAACAATTCTGAATTTACGACTTACACTCATTGTACAAAGGAATTTATTTTTAATTCATTCTATCCAAACCTCTCATCCTCTTGGAAATTTCTATCAAAAGTGTTTGCAGGATCTTGCTGTGTTTCCTATATTACTACTGCCCACACCATCACGAAAGCCTAATTCCCAACCATGGATTCCATTTACACTTCTCGTTGCCACGGAAAGGCTGCCAACATTATCAAAGATCCCTCCCATCCCAGTAATACTCTCTTCCAACCTCTTCTGTCAAGCAGAAGATACAGAAGCTTGAACACATGCACCAACTGGTTCAAGAACAACTCCTTCCCTGTTGTTGTCTGACTGCTGAACGAACCTCTCTAATTTCAATCTAATATTGACTTTGCTTTTGTGCACCTCCTGGGCAGCCATAACCTTGTATGCATCCCTCTGTCTAAGCACCCCATGAGCAGTATGTCCTTGTTTACTATGATCTGCTTGTACTGCTCACAAAACAAAACTTTTCACTGTACTTATGTACATATGACTACAATCAATGAAACCAAATATTTAGTGACTATTTTAATAGAGCTTTCATTCACCACAAAATGCTTTGAATTGCTGGTGATTATTGAAAGATGACATTTGGATGTGAGTCTCCTTTATTTTATAAATGTGGACATCTAATGTTAAAACTCACACAACACCAGATTGCAGCTGCGCTGTTCCAGCAACACATTTTCAGCTACAGTCTGACAGGTTTATTTGAAAGTACAAGTTTTAGGAGCGCTGCTCCTTCACAAAGTAGCTAGTAGAGCAGGATCATAGGACACAGAATTTATCGTAAAAGATCAATGTGTCATACAACTGATGCGGTGTATTGAACAAACCTCGATTGCTGTTAAGTTTTTAATTACTTAGAATGGGGATGTGACACTTTGATCTTTTACTAAAAATTCTGTGTCCAATGATCCTGCCCCACTAACTACCAGATGAAGTAGCAGTGCTTCGAAAGTTTATACTTTAAACCTGTTGGACTATAACCTGGTGTTGTGTAAATTTAACTTTGTCCACCTCAATCCAACTCCGGCACCTTCACATCATCAGGATTAGAATTGTAATGGAAAATGTACAAACAATTTATCAAGTTCAGAAGAAAGAAAAATTGCATATATATATATATATTTTAAATAAGCTATAGAGATACACAACACACAGCCATATCTTAACCAACCTATTTTGCAATTCAAAATGGTGTCACATCAAGTAACCAGAGCTGGAGCCCTCAAGTGAGCAACTAGTTGACAGGAATGAGAAACCAGAAGATATAGAACAAAAATGCACGCAGCAGCAGTAAGAACCATTTGGCAGACTCTAAAACCAAACTCTTCCTCCTACATGATGCATACATACTTCTTGTCATCATTCCTTCCTGTATTCATGCTTTATACTAGAATTAATCACCTTCCTTAACATTTGCACTGACATCTTACTGATCTGTCAACCATACAAATTTGCTTCATATTTGTTTAACTTCTGCAGCCACACCAGTTATAATGCCCAGACCCAACAAATTTCTAAAAATTCACAACGTGTTTCTGTAAACTTAGTGTATGCTCCTATGGTATTTTCCTTCTCTAAAATGCAGTATCTCGTGCTGCATTATTTCATATTCTGGCTCTTCTTGGTGCAATCCTGGGGGCTAAAGCCTGTTTAGTAGCTGACTGCTGAGTGACTCAGTTTCTGTGATTGACATGGTTCCCAAGTTTTAAACATACAGCTAAGAATGGTGGAGCTAAAATATTTCCACAACCATGCCAAATGTGAAATCAACTGAAAAGTGCAGCGCAATATTGCAAATGTGCTACTATCAGAAGAGGCAATGATTCTTTCATTATTATATCCGATGATTTAGATTGGTCTATGGTATAGCGTTAATAGCCCTACCTCTAAGTCAGAAGCTCTAGATTCAAGTTCTACCTGCCCTGGATGTATGTCTGACAATTATTTTATTCTACGATTCAGGGGTGAAAATACTTCCATTTTCTTAGTTACAATTAAAACAGAAAGTGCTGGAAAAATTCAGCAGATGTGGCAGCATCTGTTGACAGACAAATAGAGTTAAGATTTCAACATTTCATTTTAAGATCATCATTCTTCCTTCTGCAAAAAGGTGTACCACAGATAGAGATATTGAAAAAAAATTAGGGAGATTTAGCATTTAATTCGATCATAGCTGATCACTCTTTTCCTGCTTTATCCCCATACCTTTTGATCCCTTTAGTCTTAAGAACTATATCTAATGTCTGCCTGAAAATATTGAATGTCGCGGCCTCAAAACTTTCTGTGGCAGAGAATTCCAAAGTCAAGAGTGTGGTGATGGAAAAGCACAGCAGATCAGGCAGTATCCGAGGAGCAGGAGAATCGACATTTCAGGCATAAGCCCTTCATCAGAAATCCTGATGAAGCGCTAATGTCTGAAACATCGATTCTCCTGCTCATTGGATGCTGCCTGACCTGCTGTGCTTTTTCAGCACCACACTCTCAACTCTGATCTCCAGCATCTGAAGTCCTCACTTTCTCCAAGAGAATTCCAAAGGCTCACTACCCTGTGGGTGAAGAAATTTCACCACATCTCAGAACCTAATGTCATGGCCTGTATCCTCAGACTGTGACTCCTTGTTCTGAACTTTCTGGTCATCAGGAAATTCTTTCTGCATTTAGAGACCTTGGTAATATTGTGTACTCATAAGTGGGTTGTAGAATAGCTTATATTAAGTCTCAAATAATAAAAGCTGAATGGACACAATGTGGGAGGTGACAGGAAATCATGACTTTAGGATGGCCAGGAAATGGGAAATAGAATAAGCTGCAGGTTGCAGAATGGGCAAGTGGTTGAAAATGTTCAGGTGAGTGCATTCATTAAGGGAATTTTCTTGACAATTACCAAAGAAAATCTGTGCTGTTAAAAAATGCAGCAGCGTATTTACCTGAAATAATATATACGTCACAAGTTGGTGACAGAATCAAGATTTTTATTAGATTTCTTCCAGCAGTAAGGGAAATTTATGTCAAACACTTTAAATACATAATGCACAGTATATATTTCAAAACATAATAAAGGCTTTCCTATCTAATAGGCAAACCTTCCAACAAAAATCCCCAACCCTGCCATTCCTGCACACATCACAAGGACTTCCCCACCACAACTTTAGCCAGAGTTAACTTATGACACAGTCAGAGTGATGACAATAACTTTCTTAAGGTACTTCACAGGAGTAATGAATGAAAATTTGACACTGAGCCACACAAAGAGATTTCCTTTTTTAAGATGAAGGTGGATAATGAGAAAGTTGGAAAAGTGCAGCAGGAATGAAAAGGATCAGAATCTCTAAATTGAGAAAATAATTCCTAATTTTCCCTTTTTGCTTTAAATGGTGACCTCAGAATTTTGTGATTGAGCAGTGACTAACTTATCTATTTATTTGCACCTCATGAAACTCCCAACATTCCTAATTTCTACGTCACTTCCAATTCTCTTCTCCTTTCCTGAGAAACTTGGCTTGTACAACAGAGTAGGTACCTGTCAGTAGCAGTTTGCTGACTGCTTAACCCAGATTTAATTTAATCTGTCTTTATCGCAATCTCTTTGCATTCGCCCTTATCACTTTCCAAACCTGTGGTCTCCAACATCCAGAAGGACAAGAGCAGAAGGTGGATGTGCCACCATCTTCATGTTTCCCTCCAAGCCACACACGTCCTGAATTGGAGCTATATAATCTCATTGTGTGCAGATCCTAAATCTTCCTTTCTAATAACACTGTGAGTATATACCTACACCAGATGGACTGCAACAGTTCAAAAAAACACTCACCACTATATTCTCAAGGGCCATTAAAAATGGGTAACAGATACTAGCCTTGCCAGTGATGCTCACCTTCCATTAAATAATAAAATAAAACTTGCTAGTGTTTACCATGTTTCTATGTGTCTTCAGTAATTGCTGTCCTTTAATGGCATTACTAGACAAGAAAAACAGATCATTATGTAACAGCCCACAGTATCAGTACTTGGGCCACACTGTGTGGGTCACAATCTTTTCAGTCACTTGTAGTTCTTTTTTTGTCAGTCTTCAGATCCTGGGAAGAGGCTCCTCATTCAAAGTTTGTTCTTCATGTGTGAGCACAAACCATGAGCTTTAGTGTGATATTTGTTAGCTGACAGCCTTGTAGCCAGCCCTATTCTGGCTTCACAGTCAACATCTTCGAGTTCACTTCAACATTAGGGTCATTAGATAATGACCAAGAACTGAATTTTAGTTTCATTCGACTATGGATACTTAGACTTCATAAGTACATATAAACACTCATATGCTCAGATTCACACGCACACATATTCAGTCATATACATATATTTCTATACTTCATTTGCCACTCATACAAAATTAGCATCACACAGACTCACACTGGCAAGAAGTCTGTCACTAATATCCACATTGTCTTCTAATGGAAGAAGCTCAGATTCTTTGTTCAATTCTTGTAAAGGACAGCTTTTGTGTCTCTCTTTCTCTGACCTTGTCTTCCTCTTTGCACTGAATAAATGATGCCCCAAAAACTGCTTTTAAAGACTTGAATCCCCTTAACAGCTTGGCAGCAGGTGTGCAGTCCTTTTACTTTCTTATTTATCACACTGGTTCAAGCAAAACACACAGTTACATTATAGATTCCTCAGAGTGTTCAATATCCCTAGGGATTTATACACTTAATTTACTGAATTTTATGACCTATTTTACAAACAAGTGAGTGGTCCAGTAGAGAAAGATATCCATCACAACAAGTCTTTCCTCTCGGCCATGAGATAGGGGAAAGGGGAGGAATCCATCTGCAGTCACTAAGCAGTTAAAATATTCCTGACATTGAATGGTGCATGCATTGTAATAGTCTTAGATAAAGGGCACAATTCTGATCAGAAATATAATTTTATTTGACATATTTCAATTAATATTTTATATCAATATTTACAATTGAAACAGTCGTCATTAAAATATTGAAATGGATCTCAGCACAACCAACCCAAACTTCTCTCTGCTCAAAATACATCCCATTTACCTCTTTACTTACTACTTCCCATGAAATAGGTTCTCAGAATTTTAAACAGTTCCTTTCACTTGGCATTCACCATCCTGACTCTACCACAACCTCTTTACCATTCAGTACCACAAATTGCTCAACAGCCACTTCTCCATCCCAGGTCAGATCATGTATGCTGCCATGTCCTAATATAGATCCTGGGCTATTTCCTTTCCATATAAAACCTATGGCTGTTCCTCCTCTCTCAGTATTATTCCTAGGACCAGAACCAGCTGCTTCTAGATTTCTTTACAGCTTTGCTCCAGAGACAAGTAAAGGAAGGCTGTCCCCAACGTCAAAGCAGCATTTTACTGAGCTTGGTATCAAGGAGCCCTCATTAATTTGATGTCAGTGCACATGAGGGAAAACTCTCCAGTCACTGGAGTCATACCTAACAAAAACATTGTGCTGGCTAGAGGCCAATTATCTCAGTCCTAAGACATTGATGGAGATCTACTTATTTTTAGTTGTTTTATAAAGGGCTTACTTTCCATCTTTAGATTAGACATGGGCTGTCTTGACTATGTTTCCTGTAATCTTTAAGCTTACACACCAAGAAATATCCCACTACTTATTCAAGCACCTTCAGGTAACGAAGAAGCCCACGCCCACATATAGCAAAACCTGGACATCATCCAAGCTTGGCCTGATGAAACTTGCATAGGGGAATATAACTAAATATCGGCTTTAACAAGAGTGGCAAGAGCCAGGTCAAATCTATTCACCATCTATCCACTCAACTTCCTATTAACAATTGTGATTAAATATATTCTGAAGTCTTCATCATCACATGACTTATTCCCACATTACAGGCAACAGACAGCCAACACATCCACCCTTGTGATGCATTTCTTTTCTATGCCAATTGAAAAACAGAAATATGTACAGTAGCGCCTCGACATACGAACGACCCCGTTCACAAACAAATCGGTTTACGAACAGGATTGTACGTAAAATTTTGCTTCAACGTACATACGAAATTCAAGGTACAAACGAAGATACAAATGTAAAAAGCCCATGTGTGACCACGCGGTTTCATTGTTCTGCTTTGCTATGCGCTTGTTGAACTCAAAAGCTCTCGGGCCCCACGTGATCTCATTCAGTTCGTCTTTGGCACGTGCGCTTTGAACAGCCGTCCAAGCATTCCTACACTATCCGAACAATGGGAAAAATTGATTCAGTTCGCGAACTTTTCGGTTCGCGATACGGGTCCCGGAACAGATTAAGTTTGTAAATTGAGGCGCTACTGTATTACCCAATTGGATGGACTGGTGTGTACAAAGTTAAAAATCACACAACACCAGGTTATAGTCCAACAGGTTTAATTGGAAGCACACTAGCTTTCAGAGCGCCCTCCTTCATCAGGTGGGTGTGGATGTATAGGTGGGATGTATAGGTTAGGTGCAGAAGGGGCATGGTTTTGGTGGGTTACTCTTCAGAGGATTGGTGTGGACGGGTTGAGCCAAAGGGCCTGTTTCCACACTGCAGAGATTCTATGGAAAAATATGTTGTTTTGTTGGCAAAGACTGCTTGTTGATTCATCAAATTATTCAGCTATGTTGAAGCTCAGATAGTGAGGTACAAATTGCAAAGGCAAAGAAAACAATTTGGATCAGTGGGTTATTGTGTGGTGAACAAAGGCAGAATGTCAACTGATGTGAGTTGAAGTAAAATGTCAGTACTGTAATAGTACTCTTACTCATCACCTCGGCTGCAATTTCTTTTTATGTAATTAGGGATTGGTTTCCAGCAAACGATATTGGCACAGCTCTTATTTGGAAAATTATGCAGTCCAGATGGGTTTCAAGTATTCTTTTCTTCACTGTGTGGTATTTTAGTCTGTGTGCTTACAATAAATGATGTAAACAATCAATTTACAAAAATGCAGTGTTTTATGAATAGAATGTTTAATTTCTAAAATTTATCATACATACCTGGTCAATTTTCAGACTTAACAACCAAATATTTTATCTGATTTAAAACCACATGTATAGTGTGTCATTTGATTTCTCCACCTAAGACAGTACATTAGCATCTGTAAGTATAAATGAATTGTATTGTGTAATTGACTGTGTAATGTATTATATCCCTGTCCTCTTGGCGTCATGTTCTGTTCTGGAAAAATGCTTAAAGAAACTGCTTCTTCTATTATCATTACAAACGTAACATGTAATTGATCCAGGTCCTTAGCACCAAATATAACATAGTCAGAAGGCACACAACACCAGGTTACAGTCCGATATGTTTATTTGAAATCACAAGCTAATAAAGAAAGCTTGTGATTTCAAATGAAACTGTTGGACTATAACCTGATGTTGTGTGACTTCTGGCTTTATCCATCCCAGTTCAACACTGGCATCTCCACATCAAATAAAACATACACACTGTGTTATTTTAAAGAAATGACAATCCTTTCAGTATCCTAAATACATGAAGAGTTCCTTCTAAATGTGGTTTGTATCTGGCCACAGAGAGGTACATCCATTTTACTCATTATAACTTTTCCAAACTTTCTAATAACAAGAAAAATAAATCACTTTGAGATGTATGTTGATGCTACACTCTGCTGATTATGAGGATAAATCATATGATTAATTCAGGTTGTCAGATCGGATCATCTATATTTTGATCACTTATTTTGTTGGCTTTTCTTTAATCATTCGTTATTTTTGCCAAAATGCAGACAATAATGAAACATTGACATGTTGTTACCCAAACAAACTTTTAATCTGTATTTAAAACATTTTAAGTTAAATTGCAGATAGGTAGATATTGGGGAGTGCATTTGTATTCTATAATGGAGAACATTACTGGGATACTAACATAATATTTTGATTTGCTTAACGACAGTTGAATATGATGGCGAGATTTGCAGCATTTCATTCTGAAAGTCAAGACTATTTTATGTAAGTTGTTTAATTATTATATTTTGTAAAATAGTGGAATACTCTGGGCCCTACTGACTAGGTTTAAGCTGATCATTTTGAGAATGTTATGAAACCAGCACAGGAATAGGACATTCTGCCCTTTGAGCCTGCTCCATAATTCCAAAAAGTGATCACTGATCTCCAAGTTTAATTTGACTTTCTTGGACTATCCATTGTCCCTTCTTTCCATTAGTTTCCAAACTATCAAGTGCTATCTTGAATGTATTCAGTCACTGAACCACTGCAATTTTCCAAGCAGAGAATGCCAAGGTTTCCCAGTGGTCTTAAATGAAGAGATTTTTCCTTCATTTTAATCCCAAATGGTCAATCCATAATTGTGAGGCTGTGAGCTCCCAGTTCTCAGTCCCTCACCAAGAAAACATCCTCCAGGGTCAACCTTGACACTCGAGCTCAGATTTTTCTTAATATTTCAGTTAAGTTGCCTCTCATTCTTCTAAACTTTTTAACTCCAAGGCTAGTATAGACTCCACTTTATAAGGAGACCAAATTATCTACAGTGTTTCACTTCTTTATTCTTATACTCCAATTTCATTGTGATAAGGATTGCCATAGTATTTGCCTCCTAGTATTAACTTTCCGTGACATGTCTAAAAGAGCACCCTGTTCTTTCTGACCATCAACGTTTCTCAGTCTCAGTCTGCTGTTCTATTTTTCCTACTAATGTGAATTACACTCTCTATATTACAATCGATCTGCCATGATCTTGTCCTTTGATCATCTGTGCTTCTTTGCATAAATATAAATCAACATAAAGAAGTACAGCACAGTACATGCCCTTTGGCCCTCAATGTTGTGCTGGCCTTCTATCATACTTTAAGATAACCTACATACCCTTCATTCTACTAACTTCCATCTGCCTATCCAAGTGTCGCTTAAATGTCCCTAATGTATCTGACTCTACTACCACTGCTGGTAGTGCACTCCACATACCAACCACCCTCTGTGTAAAGAACTTTCTGCTGATATCTCCCCTAAACCCGCCACAATCACCATTACATTTTGCTCACTTGTGATAGCCATTTCCATCATGGGAAAAAGTCTCTGGCTATTTACTCGAGCTATGCCTATCATCATATTGCACACCTCTATCAAGTCACCTCTCATCTTCTTCTTTCCAATGAGACAAGCCCTACCTCCCCGAACCTTACTTCATAAGACATGCCCTCCAGTCCAAGCAGCATTCTGGTATATCTTCTCTGCACTCTCTCTAAAGCTTCCACATCCTTCCCATAACGAGGTGACCAGAACTGAACACAATATTCCAGATATTCCACAGAGATCAGTTCTGGGTCCTCTTTCATTTGTCATATTGTCAAATATGGGTTTTGCTCACCAATGTGAAAGCACAGGAGCAATAGAGACATAATAATTACAAGATATTACAACAAATGGAAGGGACAGGCATAAAACAGCTGACTAAATACAGCTGGGAGGGTGAGCTGTGAGAAGGATACAACAATGTTCTAGCCTGATTTGGACAAATTGAGTGAGTAGGCAAATGCATGGCAGATGAAGTATAATGCAGAT
>NW_025214858.1:0-6556 GCF_004010195.1 Chiloscyllium plagiosum
TTCTTCCACCCCCAGAAAACCCTTGGTGACGTAAAGAGCCATTGTCATCCCAAGCACTACTGAAAACAATCCAACTCAAGACCCAGAACAAAGGACACTAATACTTCCAACTCGATGCCTTCTCAAGGAGTCCCACGTCTGGTGTGGACAAGGACAAACCCTCTTAAACGTTTCAAGAAAATAGACGGGACCCAAATTTGCTTGTAGTTTGAAGGAGGTGTAGGATGGATATTCCACGAGAGAAAGTGAGGTCTGCAGATGCTGGAGATCAGAGCTGAAAATGTTTTTACATGGAGGTTGGTGGGGTGGTAGGTGAGGACCAGTGGGGTTCTGTCCTGGTGGCGGTTGGGGGGGGGGGCTCAAGGGCAGAGGAGCGGGAAGTGGAAGAAATGCAGTGGAGGGCATCGTCGGGGGGGGGGGGAATTGCGGCCCTTGAAGAAGGAGGCCATCTGGGTTGTATGGTTTTGGAACTGTTCCTCCTGGGAGCAGATGCGGCGGAGACAAAGGAATTGGGAGAATGGGATGGCGTTTTTACAGGGGGCAGGGTGGGAGGAGGTGTAGTCCAGGTAGCTGTGGGAGTCGGTCGGTTTGTAGTAGATGTCCGCGTTGATTCGGTCGCCCGAGATAGAAATAGAAAGGTCGAGGAAGGGGAGGGAGGGGTCTGAGACTGTTCAGGTGTCCTGAAGAAGGGCTTATGCCCGAAACGCGATTCTCCTGTTCCCTGGATGCTGTCTGACCTGCTGCGCTGTTCCAGCAACACATTTTCAGCTATTCCACGAGAGATGCAGCTGATCAAACCATGTAGCTTCAAGCAAAACAGAATTTATTCACAAGATTACGGAATGGAACACGATCAAAAAAGGACAGAGTACCGAACCTGTCCGAAAACCCGACAGAGCACCCCAATGTACAGATGTCCTTCCAAACACTCGCAAAAATCTCCTTGGCACAAAAGGTAAATGAAAGTCCAGGATATGACAGGAGAGAAGTCAGAGAGAGAGAGTGTGTGAGAGAGTGAGATAGAAAAACAGAGAGAGAGAAAGAGAGAGTACTGAGAGATACCGATCAGTGTACAGATATCTCCCTGAGAGAGAGGGGGGACTGAGAGACACCAGTCAGTGTACAGATATCTCCCTGAGAGAGAGAGGGGACTGAGAGACACCAGTCAGTGTACAGATATCTCCCTGAGAGAGAGAGGATGGAGAGACACCAGTCAGTGTACAGATATCTCCCTGAGAGAGAGAGGACGGAGAGACACCAGTCAGTGTGTACAGATATCTCCCTGAGAGAGAGAGAGGGGACTGAGAGACACCAGTCAGTGTACAGATATCTCCCTGAGAGAGAGAGAGGGGACTGAGAGACACCAGTCAGTGTACAGATATCTCCCTGAGAGAGAGAGAGGGGACTAAGAGACACCAGTCCAGTCATTGTACAGATATCTCCCTGAGAGATAGGGAGACGAGAGTGAGAGACACAATTCCATGAATACCCCTTGGCACAAACGGTAAAATCAATCCGAGGGTCTGACAGTGGAGACGTTAGAGAGCGAGAGAGAGAGAGAGAGAGAGACAGAGAGAGGAGAGTGAGATGAGAGAGAGACAGAGAGAGTGAGAGAGAGAGAGGAGAGAGACAGAGAGAGAAAGACATAGAGAGAGAGAGAGATGAGAGAGAAAGGAGAGAGAGGTAGACAGAGAGAGCTAGAGAGTATGTGTGAGAGAGAGGGAAATTCCCAGCCTGAGCCTGTTTGTTTGAGTCCAGCAGTTTCAGAACACTGCTGTGCTAAAACCAAATCAAACCAGGGTGAGGCTGAGCTTGGAGGACTGGCCACTCCCCTTCCATTGTGCAAGTGTTTTTTTTACAAAAGACTTGGATGCCTTTGGCCTGAGGCAGTTAGCTATAATCAAACTGGCCTTAAGACCGTCGATTCAGACATTTGAAAACCTGTGTCTTTTACGACCTTTTTGAAAAGAAATCAATCACATCATAACCTTGATGAAGAAGCAGCATTGACATCATCCCTTAAATTCTATCCTGTGGTGTGGCGATCAGAAACGCGCACAATGCTCCAAATGTGGACTCACTGAAGTTTAAAACAGCTGGCACATCACTTACCAGATTTTAGCCTGAAATGCTCTCGAAAACAGAAGCCTGCAGACAGAGTTGATGCCCCCGAAAGATTAACGGCCTGGAGCTCATTGTGAGTTGTGTTTACACTGTTGCTTGATTGGCACAGTGGGGAAAGATGTTTGAGACCCTGTGGTGGTGGGGGATGTGCGAGAAATCGTTCATGGGCAAGTGTCTCGCAGTAGGGCAGGCAGTGTGATGCTTTTTCCCACAGGACCATAGGTTCGGCCCAACATCTTCATCAGAGAAGACTTCTTTGCTGTGCGATTGGGCAGCTACAGATATCGTGTGCACTTGCTGCAGAGGTAGGATTTTCTCTGCTGCGCAGTAGCTGACAGAGATCCAGCTACTCTCGCTCTCCCTTTTTGCAGTTGCCAATAGACAATGACTGGAGGACTGAGTAATGATGATATCCTTATCCTCATGCTTTCAGCAAGGAACTGAAACAATATGGAAACATGTGGATTGAGGATTATAAGGAGTCATATCCACAAAAGGGGGACACTTGATCGAAGTTTGGGGAACTGTACTATTCAACTGTGATTCCCCAACATATCTCTTTAAACTAGAGCATGGATGTTTCACAATTATGTGACCATTTGTGTGTGTGCATGGATTGTTGAAGAAGGGATTTTGGTTCCACCGAGCATAAGCTTATAAATCGTACTTTTATTTGCCAGGGTTCAGAATGCATAAGGTCCAGAAGACCATAAGGAAAAGAACTGAGAGGAATAGAGGAATAAGAAGCAGTCTACATATATGCCCTGTGATATCGAGATAGGTCCGAGATGCACCGATCAGTGCACACATATCGCCCTGAAAAGAGAGAGGGGACTGAGAGACAACGATCAGTGCACAGCCATCTCCCAGAGAGAGGGAAAACTGAGAGACATCAGTCAGTCTACAGACATCTCCCTGAAAAAGAGGGAGGTGACTGTGGGATACCAGTCAGTGTACAGACAAATGCAGGGCGGGGGCATTGTGAAACACCATTTTGGAATACACAAGATGTGCAAGAAGGGGTTATTTGGACCCTCCTGTCTGTTTCGCCATTGCCCTGGATCATTTATGATCCAACGTTTCTCACGGATACTTTCCCCCCTCTTACGTACAGTACATAATTCCCCCTGCTGATCAACACTCTATTAAAAAAACGAAATGACTCTGCCCCATGGCTCTCTGTACCAAGGAGTTCTGAAGAACGACAACTCCTGAGAAAAGAAATTCTTCTTCCTCTCAATGTTAAATTAATCCTTCGTTATTCCGAGATTGCTTCTGAGAATCTCTCCTGAGGTGGGCACACTCTCTCAGCATTGGCCCTGAGAAGCCCGTTGAGAAACTTGGACGTTCCAATGAGATTACTTCTCATTTTTTTTCGAAACTCCATGGAGCAGAGTCCCGAGCTGATCGTAAGACATTCCCTCCACATCAGAGATTACACTAGTGAGTCTTCCCTGAACTACCCACAATGACGTATCTTTACTTTAAAAAGGGAACCAAAACTGCTCACAGTACTCCAGATTTCATCTACGAACACCTTATAAAGTCTTAGAGTTTTAGAGTTTTACAGCATGGAACTGAGTGTTCAGTCCAAAATATCTATGCCGACCAGATATCCTAAATTAGTCTCATCCCATTTGCCAGCAGTTGGTCTAAACCCCTCAAAACCCTTCCTATTCACACCCCCAACCAGGTGCCAGTTAAATTTTGTTATTGTATCAGCCTGCACCACTTCCTCTGGCAGCCTATTTCATGCAGACATCACCCTCTGCGTGAAAACATTGCCCCTTAGGTCCCTTTTAAATCTTTCCCATTTAACCTTAAACCGGTGCCATCTACTTTTGGACTTTCCTACCCGAGGGAAAAAGACATTGTCTCTTCACCCTGTCTGTACTTCTCATGATTTTGTGAACTTCGAAAGGTCACCCCTCAGCCTCAGACGCTCCAGTGAAAGCATCCCCGGTCTATTCAGCCTCTCCCTAAAGCTCAAACCCTCCAACTTCCTTGTAAATCTTTTCCGAACACTTTCAAGTTTAACAAAACATTTCCAACAATGGGGCAGCAGAACTGAAAGCACAAAAGTGGCTTACCCAATGTGCAGCTGCAGCATGACATCCCAACTCCTATACTCAACGTACAGAACAATAAGGTTAAATGGACCAAAATAGTCATTCGCCACCCTGTCGACTTATAACTAAACCTTCACGAAACTATGATCGTGAGCTCGAAGCTCTCTTTGTTCAGCAACACTCCCCAGAACCTTCCCATTAAGTGCATTAGTTCTTACCAAGTATGCATTTCCAAACTGCAGCGCCTCAGTTACCTAAATAAAACTCCATCCAGTGTTGCAGGAAGACGTCCCTACTCCTTGAAATAAGAACCAAACATTCCTGCTGACACAGTGTATTAGCTCTCGGTGTTTCACACAATTCCTTTTGTGTTTCAGCTTTCTTCGTTCAAATAATATTCTGTTCCTTTGCTGTCACTTCCTAAATGACCAACTTCGCATCTTCAATATCATATCCAGCCCCACCCTTTGACTCTGAAGTTCTTTCTCCAAGCTGACTTGAAACTCTCTGCAGGACACATTTTTAAGACTTCCATGCCCACTAAGTGTTTTACACTTTATGCATCCCAATTAAATCCGAGGACTTCGAAATCTCCTATAATTATTACCCAATTAGTTTTACATTTCTCTGTGATTTCCCACCCTATGTGCCCTGCTATGACTTCGTGACTGTATAAGCATTTATAGAACACGCCCATCAATGTGGTTGTCCTCTGTGTTATGTTCTACTCATATCACATGACATTGTGGTTGTGTCCCCCCCCCCACACCCCCCTTTACCCACTTCCCTTCTCAGCTGAAGATTGTGCATCCCCAGCTATTGGGACGCTTGTCTATACCCTCCACCAACAATATCACTGTGACAACGCTGACATCACCTCACACAACCAACACCCTCAACTCATCTACCTGCACTGGGGTGTAAAAGCATAGCCTCAAACGTTTCATCACATCAGGTTCCCTATCTTAAGTTTAACTATCAGCACTTGCCTCAGGCTGAGTTGAAATGACTTCCTTCGCCTGGCTCCTTTGGATTTCGATTCCAGCAATGCCACCTCGTTCCCACATCCTTACCGCTGCGCCTGCGCCCTTTCCAGAAACCACATCATCCCTGTGTCAAAATCCAACTCGAACCTGGTCTGTGTGCACTCACAAGCTGAGACAGTCGTGCGTGCTGGCCTGGCTGGAAGTGTCGTTGAATAAGCGTCCACTAAGACATCCTGCTCTGAGTGCTGAAATCCAGCCAGTCTCTCAATATGGAAGAGGACAGAGAAAGTCCAATTGAACAGAAATCTGTCAGTTGACAGTTTCAACTGTGAACGTTCCAGTGGTCACTTCTTCCGAATACTTTATAAAGAATGACTCACGGACCTTGAATTCAGTTAAACTGTTATTACGCTCATTTCATCCATCTGACCTGATTTGGTTCTCTCTTATTTCCATTTCATACCTAATAATAGCGCAGTTTTGTCAACTCTTTATGAGCCAACATTTCCATTTCCATTTCAAAAGGAGCAGAAGGTTACCCTCGAGCCCAGCGAGTCTGCTTCGCCATCCAGTCAGAACATGATCACCCTCAATTCCGTTCTCCTGTCTTTCTCCCCCTGTGCCCTTTATATCTCTCTCTCTTTACCTTTTATCTTTCTCTCTCTCTCTCTCTCTCTGTCCCTGCTCTCTCAGACCTCTGCGGAAAAGAATTCCAGAGACTGACTTCTACAGAGATAAGAAATCCCTCCTCGTCTCTTTATCAAATGTCCTTATTTTGAGGTCACGCCCTCAATTTATCGAGTCTTCTCCCTGTCAATTAAGCGCTGCAGCTCACAACAACTCCAGGGAGAAAATAAATTGGATTTTGGAAGGCTTCCATTCTATTTCCCACAGAGTAGTAAGATGGTGGCCTCTTGTTGTGAAACTGGATAGAGTACTTGTCGACTTGGACAAGTTGGACAGGAAGTTAGAATTTGGAGTTTATAAAACTGTAAAGTGCTGCATTGGAAAGCATTTTAAAAGATGGTGTTTTACCCATGCTTAGAAATTAAAATGCAACAACATACAAACACCAGACTGAAACCTATTATCCAAAGGCCGTACAGTTTTCCCACGCCTAGAAGCTAAATGCATAGAACATAGAACATAGAAGAATACAGCGCAGTACAGGCCCTTCGGCCCTCGGTGTTGTGCCGATCCAAGCCCACCTAACCTACACTAGCCCACAATCCTCCATATGGTAAAAACAATTACTGCAGATGCTGGAAACCAGATTCTGGATCAGTAGTGCTGGAAGAGCACAGCAATTCAGGCAGCATCCGAGGACAGGCAAAATCGACGTTTCGGGCAAAAGCCCATCATCAGGAAGGGCTTTTG
>NW_025214858.1:38746-51084 GCF_004010195.1 Chiloscyllium plagiosum
AGATGATTCGCTGTAATCATACTACTATTCTCTATAACAGGAACAGTATCTTACCATGATAGGCACGGTTGCCCCAGCTACCTACAGAATCTAGGTTCTCTCTCCTCTTAGCACAGCACTTGTCCATTGACTTACATCGCAGATGTTTCCTGCCTGAGGTTAGTTTTGCCCATATATCTGTTACGTGCAATTGCAGAGGGACGCACACATTTTTTTTTTTCAGCAAACAGGTTTTGGTCAAGTATCCCAACATACACTCGTAACATGAACACTGTTCCTGTAATACCCGATTTCAGTAACTAATGTTATCACTCAGAAAAGCTGTACCTCGGTACCTTTGTAGGTATGTATGTGGTGACTCATAAACTCCTCACCGGAGCGCATTTGAGTACATGTGACAATAAAGCTAATTCAATAATTAATTACCATATACTGAAGAGTTGATGGTTGTCATCAGTAGAAACGTTGAGTTAAAACCCTGGAGAGATCACCTTTTAGAACTGAGTACATTGACGGTCATGTGTACAACATAGAGAAAAAAGCTGTCTACAGTTGTTTTCAAAAGTTGAAAACATAAATGAGTTATACCTACTGAGGTACTGATACACAGATTCAATGATGAGTGTTGTGTGATAGTTGGTTTGGGTACAGTCTTGGTGGGTGTTTTGTGTCCTGTGCTAAAGCTGCAATGAGATTTTATTCACATCTGTGTCTAAATATCTTCAAGCTCATATCTTAATATAACAGATTTGTTTCAACTGTTTAACTTAATTTATTTTACCAATAAACTTCGCTTCATGGTTTAAAATATCTGCATTGTCTGACCGCTTCATTCAGAGTCATCTCAGTGAAAACGAAAAGCAATTCAAAACGTGTTCTATGGAACCAGGTGTCAGTCTGGGTGCTCAGCGGTTCCGCTGCTTGCGTTCATCACAAACAAATATAGAATTGGCGTTTCTCTGGAATCAGAGGTCTTGTGCTCCTCTGATGCAAATGCATCTGCCTCCTCATCGTTTCATGACACTTACAATCAGAACGAAGGGATATTTCACCACATTCTTCAACTCCCTTCTGAACATAGTCTGGGTCACTGCATAAATTGCAGTGTTGGTGCAGCAGCTCAGTAACTGCAACATGAATCCCAATTCAGTGTTGGTGCAGCAGCTCAGTAACTGCAACATGAATCCCAATTCCTGCACAAAGTCTGGTATATGTATAGTCACTCGTGCAAAAAATATCATGCGGGTATATATAGAAATCAGCATTAGCATTGACCATAACAGGATGAAGTTAGCAGAGATGACAAACAGTAGAATGATGGATTTCCTTCGACTCTCCATCTCTGCGTCTCTGGGACTCTCCCCCTTGCTGCGATTCCGGAGTCTCATGCGGGCTCTGCTACTCACCAAAATGCATCTGACGGTGAATGCATTGAGCATCAGGATGAGGACAAATGGGACACATGGCGTTAGAATGTGATGGAGAAATTCAATTGCAACCCAAGCCTTTGAATACCTGACATCAGTCACAACATGGCAGAACCAAGGCATGTTCTGAAGTTGATACCATTCTGTCAACATGAAATACCAGAAAATGTTCTTCAAGCAGCTCAACGCAGTCACTATTAACAGAACAACAGTGGCTGTTTTCTCAGTGCAATATTTAGTTTTTACTTTCTGGCAACAAATGGCCACAAATCTGTCAAAGGTGAAAGTGACAGTGAACCAGACAGAACAGTCAGTGACTGCATAAAGCAGGACAGCGTGTATATTGCACACAGGGATGTGAAACATGAAGGAGAAGCGTTCCCGAAATACAGCAGGGATCTGTCTCAAGATCAGGTCCAGTATGACGACCAGAAGATCCGCAACTGCCATGGCCATCAGGTAGTGAGTGATACACTTAGAAAGACCACACTTTCCCCGAGACAAAACGAGAATCGTCAGTAAGTTAACTGTGAGGAATGAGAAAACAGTGTTGATATACATTCAGACTCAATGCAAGCTTACCTGTTTTTTTAAAATGGATTGATAATTGGCGTTTCAAAACTCATTTGTCCATCCAGCCCTGACGTGATTTAGTCTGTCCATTGGCTGCAAATGGGAGTCAATGAATTTGAACAAAATTATCCATAAATTAATATTGACATGTTGGGATCCCGTAAATCCACAAATAAGGAGCACCACATAACTCGATCGTGCAAATTGGAGAACTAACTCAACTTCAGGGTCACATTGAGACCAACATACAGAAAGTGAATTCAATGCTGTGTACACTTTGGTATGGAGATGTGCTTTATCTTGAAAAAGTGACAGCAGGAAACAAAACGAACTTAATTTCAACACCATCCATACATTTCTCATTAATTTCCCCCTGTTAATAGTGGAGGCAGATATAATCACCAGGAACTCCAATTGCAGCCAGGACGGGATAGTAGCCAGCTTGAGCGATCTGTAGTATGTAATATATCCGATCGGATAAGGATAATGGGAGGAAGCCATTATAATGTTCAAGCATATAATACGCCCAGGATATACTCCGTCCCAATGCTGTGAGATTCCCATCTATTGATCTCAGGTTTGACTCCATTGAGGGAACACTTCAGTCTATTACTGTCGGATCGGGCTCTTGCCCCTGTCTCTCTAAAAGATGATTTCTGTTAATGTCTGACGTGATGTTCCCGTTGACAATATGTGCATGACCATCAAATGATGTTGCTAACATAAACAAGGCTGTGAAATCTCCAAAGGCACAGTTAGGATCCGCAGGGATTGGGATTAATTCCAGTCATTGAAACAAACAGGCTGGGTTAACACCTTATGAATCTTGCATTTTGTTTTTAATTCTAACACACTTTAGTTGAAAGTTAACTCAGTCGGTCTGGGGGCGGCGGTGTGAGGGTCACTGAGGGTAGGAAATGTGGCGAATCTCTGAGGAGAGGAGGTCATCCCTGCTTGGATCTGGCGCACAATACACAAGAACACATGATTCCATGCTTCCTGAATGGGATCTATTGTTCAGTCATTGCTGGTGGTGACTGAAACGCATATAAAAGAGAACCATTTGATTCGCTTTGGGAAATAAAATGACTTGCTTTTTAATCAGTAAGACCACATTGCAAAACTTGAAACTTTCTGAGAGGGCGGAGTATGCATTTTGGGGTGGGGGTGTCAACCTGCACTGTGTTCATGCTAATTTGATAGCAGGGGATACAAGCTTCATCCCAATGTGTTCAATGTTTTCCCGATCACTGACTGGCCCAGCACCAAAATCTGTCATTTACCATTGAGAGAGACTCAAACTGTGGTCACTTGTCGTAAAAATGCAATGTGCATCACTGAATCCCCACAGGAAAAACACCCTTGGTGTTCCTATTGAGGGAGAATCTAACCATCACTCTCTTGACTTTCAATGGTTTTACCATCACTGAATCCCTTGCAACTATCAACATTCTGGGAGTACCATTGAGAGAGAATCTAATCATCATCCCCTTGACGTTCAATGGCGTTACCATAACTGAATCACCCCTCCCCTCCCCCCCCACTATCAACATCCTGGTGGTTACCATTGAGCGGAATCTGAACTGAACCCAACCCTATGTCAGTCCTGTGGCTACAAGAGCAGATCAGAGGCTGGGAATCCTGCAGCGAGTAATTCCCTTCAAATTCCCCCTCTCGCTCCCTGAAAGCCTCTCCCGCTGTCGACAAGGCATGAGCCAGGAGTTTGATGAAATTCTCCCTACATGCCTGGATGAGGGGGGGGGGGGGGGGGCAGCTCTGACAACACTGAAGACCCTCAACACAATGCAGAACAAAACACGCCCCCTCCCCTGCTCGATCGAGACTCTGATCTCCATCTTCACAAAGACTCCCTCCACCACCGAGGCACAGCGGCAGCAATGTGTACTGTCGACAAGACGCACAGCCAAGGTTTCTCCAAGAGTACATTCCAGTCCGGCCATCTCTCCCCCCGACTAGAAGGATGAGGGAAAGCGCCTGCTAAAGGCAACGTCAACACACACTCCCTGCACAGTCGATGTTCAGTTGCAGTAGTGCGTACTATCCACAGGATGCACGTTCGAAATTAACCAAGTCTCTTCTGAAGGGCACTACGGGACAATTTCCTCACGGCCAATCCACCCTAACCTGTACATCCCTGGGCACTACGGGACAATTTCCCGCGACCAATCCACCCTAACCTGCACATCCCTGGACACTACGGGACAATTCCCCACGGCCAACCCACCCTAACCTGCACATCCCTGGGCACTACGGGAAAATTTCTCCATGGCCAATCCCCCCTTACCTGCACATCCCTGGACACTATGAGACAATTTCCCATGGCCAGTCCCACCATAACCTGCACATCCCTGAGCGCTACGGGACACTTTCCCACGGTCAATCCACACTAACCGGCACATGCCTGGGCACTACGGGACAATTTCCCACGGAAAATCCACCCTAACCTGCTTATCCCTGGGCACTACGGGACAATTTCCCCACGGCCAATCCACCCGAACCTGCACATCCCTGGGCACTACGGGACAATTTCCCACGGAAAATCCACCCTAACCTGTACATCCCTGGGCACTACGGGACAATTTCCCCACGGCCAACCCGCCCTAACCTGCACATCCTTGGGAACTACGGGACAATTTCCCCACGGCCAACCCACCCTAACCTGCACATCACTGGGCACTACGGGACAATTTCCCCACGGCCAACCCACCCTAACCTGCACATCACTGGGCACTACGGGACAATTTCCCCACGGCCAACCCACCCTAACCTGCACATCACTGGGCACTACGGGACAATTTCCCCACGGCCAACCCACCCTAACCTGCACATCACTGGGCACTACGGGACAATTTCCCCACGGCCAACCCACCCTAACCTGCACATCACTGGGCACTACGGGACAATTTCCCCACGGCCAACCCACCCTAACCTGCACATCACTGGGCACTACGGGACAATTTCCCCACGGCCAACCCACCCTAACCTGCACATCACTGGGCACTACGGGACAATTTCCCCACGGGTAGTTTTTATAAATGACTTGGATGAGGAAGTTGAGGGGTGGGTTAGTAAATTTGGAGATGACACAAAGTTTGGAGGTGTCGTCGATAGTATAGAGGGCTATTGCAGGCTGCAGCGCAACATAGACAAGATGCAGAGCTGGGCTAAGAAATGGCAGGTGGAGTTCAACCTGGATAAATGTGAAGTGATGCATTTTGGAAGGCTGAACTCGAGTGCTGAATATAGGATTAAAGACAGGATTCTTGGAAGTGTGGAGGAACAGAGGAATCTGGGTGTGCAATTACATAGATCCCTCAAAGTTGCCACCCAAGTGGATAGGGTTGTTAAGAAAGTTTATGGTGTTTGGGCTTTCATCAACAGGGGGGTAGAGTTTTAAGAGCTGTGAGGTTTTGCTGCAGCTCTACAAGTCCCTGGTGAGGCCACACTTGGAATACTGTGTCCAGTTCTGGTCTCCCTACTATAGGAAAGATACAGAGGCTTTGGAGAGTGTGCAAAGAAAGTTTGCCAGGATGCTGCCTGATGAGGAAAGGTTGAATAGGCTTGGACGTTTCTCTCTGGAGAGAAGGAGGAAGACAGGAGACCTGATATCGGTGTACAAAATAATGAGAGGAATAGATAGAGTCAATAACCAGAAACATTTCCCCAGGGCAGGATTGACTGGTGCAAGAAGTCATAGTTTGAAAATATTAGGAGGAAGGTATAAAGGAGACGTCAGAGGTAGTTTTCTTTAACGCAGAGAGTTGTGAATGCGTTACCAGTGGTGGTGGTGGAAGCAGAGTCATTAGGGATATTTAAGCGACTTTTGGGCATGCACATGGATAACCGTGAGTTAAGGGGTGCATAGATTGTTACTATATTGTACATTAGGATTAAATCTCGGCATAACATCTTGAGCCAAAGTGCATGTTCTGAGCTGTACCTTTCTATGTTCTATGTTCTATCCATGCACCTCATTATTTGATGTATACTATCTCGTCACCACTCAGCCTTCAATACACTAGCATAAATAACCCGAGTCTGTCCAATCTCTCCTTCTAACTAATACACTCCAATCCAGGCACCATCCTGTTAAACCTCTTTTTCACTCTGTCCACAGCCTCCCTTTAAGTGTGGCGAACAGAACTGCACACAATATCTCAGAACCCCTTTGTGTGCAAACAGGCCAATGAGCCCATTGTGTCCACGCTGGCGCTCCGAAGGACATCTCACCCAAGCCCTGCATTTCTCATGGCTAATCCTCTGAGCCTATACATTTGCAGACTCTATGGGACAATTTAGCATGGCAGTTCATCCGAAAATGCACAGTCTTCGGAACTGCGGGCTCATCCATCTTAAACTGCACATCACTAGACTGCAGAGGCAGTCTGCCATGGCCAATCCATACTAACCTACACATTCCTGCATGCTCCGGGACAATTCAACATGCCAATCCATCCTAACTCCCATAACCCTGGACATTGTGGGATAGTTTAGCACTGCCACTGCCGCTGAACCTGTGCATCACTGGACACTATGGGACAACTTAGCACGGCCAATGTACCCTAACCTGCACATGCTAGGGCACTATGTGTAATTTATCATTGCCAATCCACCCTAACCCGCACATCCCTGGGCACTACAGGACAATTTCCCAAAGGCCAATCCACCCTAACCTGCACATCCCTGGGCACTACGGGACAATTTCCCCACGGCCAATCCACCCTAACCTGCACATCCCTGGGCACTACGGGACAATTTCCCCACGGCCAATCCACCCTAACCTGCACATCCCTGGGCACTACGGGACAATTTCCCCACGGCCAATCCACCCTAACCTGCGCATCCCTGGGCACTACGGGACAATTACACACGGCCAGTCCACCCTAACCTGCACATCCCTGGGCACTACGGGACAATTTCCCCACGGCCAACCCACCCTAACCTGCACATCCCTGGGCACTACAGGACAATTTCCCCACGGCCAAACCACCCTAAACTGTACATCCCTGGGCACTACGGGACAATTACACACGGCCAATCCACCCTAACCTGCACATCCCTGGGCACTACGGGACAATTTCCCAAGGCCAATCCACCCTAACCTGCACATCCTTGGACACTATGGGACAATTTCCCACGGCCAATCCACCTTAACGAACACATCCCTCGGCACTACAGGACAATTACAAACGGCTAATCCACCCTAACATGCACATCCTTGGATAAGTGGGTCAGTTTGACACGTCCACTCCACCCTAGTCTGCACATCCCTGGACATTTTCGGCAATTTAGCACAGTCAATCCTCCCATATCTTTCGACTGGGGGAGGAAAAACACAGCATCCGCAGAAAACCAACACAGACACAGGGAAAATGTGCAAACTCCACACAGACAGTCGGCTGAGGTTGGAATTGAACGCAGGTCCCTGATGCTGTGAGGGATTAGTGGTTACCACGGAGCCACTGCGATCATTGGATACAAGAATAATAATTTTGGTTGGGAAACTCCCGTTGTTTATTTTTTTTTCTCTAATTCAAGCTTTTGAGGTCATGTGCTTCCACATTTGTCCCCCATGGTAACGGGATGAGGACTCCTCTCCATTAACTACAGCCCTTTGTATTAAGCTAATTGGAGCAAATCTCTTACCTTGGGCAGAAATTGCATTTCTTAATTTCTCAAGACTCCATTTCCCCAAAGAGTGTGTCTCATTGTGAGATCACACTTTCCTATTTAATTCTTGCTAAACGATAAAATATGGAATGTCTCTTCCCAAAAATCTCTTATCAGACTGCCTGTCATCGCCAACTGCGGCTGTGAGCTAACAGAGAAGTTTCTGTGTTCTTGCTTAATCGATTACTTTGGGTCAATCTCGTTCTGAACGCTACCGTTGGCCTAACTTAATGATTTCACTATGGTTCTGAATTCAGCAATCAAGTTCCGTTACCGCAGCTAAAAATCTTTCTTTTTTTCATCAATTGTCATGCACCACCAGTCCAATAAGGACAATTAGATTGGCTCTTTCTATCTTCAGACTAATTCTCAGCAGCTGCCTCGGTCGAATGTGAACCCATTTTCTCAGTCTGGAATCTTTGGATTTCGAGTCCAGGAATGTCACCTTCTTTTCGACATTATTACCGCAGCCCGTGTCCCCTTTCCAAAATCTACAGTCAAAATCTACAATCGAAATCCATTCGATATCTCACCTCACTGCACTCCTGCAGTCGAACTGTTCAATGTGTACTACCCCGGGATTGAGACGTGGTCGACTCAACATGTTCAAGTCACCCTTTGCATTGCAGGTGAAGAGGCGGCTTGCTCTGAATGCTGGCAGCCAGTCAGTCAGTGAAAAGGGAAAGGAACAGCAGAAATTCATTCACGAATCTAGAGTTCAATGTTCTGCCATTCACTCTTACTGAATGAAGAATCCTCCGAAGATCTTTTGGTTCAGTTTTAACTGTGTTTACACTTACATCAATTTAATGTTCAAGAAAGCACAACAACTGCCCCAGGAATTATGGAAATTTGGCATGTCCACAAAGATTCGTAATATTTTTATACAAATAGCAAAATGTAGAACTTTTTTGCTTTATTTGTTTATTTCTCTATTTTTGTACCTGATCTATTTTACTACCTAACATTTGTATGTATGTACTTTGTACTGTAGGCGGCACCATGTGTGGTGACTTGCTGCACATTTCTCTGCCCTCCTGTACTTTCGACCTGGGCACACGTGACAATAAAACAACTTCTGATTCGTGAAAGCATCCTACCTGTTTGCAACTGCACTTTCCAAGGTTGTAAGAAACTCCACAGAGTTATGAACGCAAACCAACCGTCCATCCACTGACTCCATCGATATGGTCAAGAATGATCAAAGACCCCTCACTCGTCGGGTTTACCCTCTTACAAGCTCTTCGGTCGGGCAGCAGGTACAAAAGTGTAAATAAATGTATGAACATCTTCAAGGGCAGTTTCCTCCTCGCTGTTATAGACATTTGAGTGGACCCGTCCAATGCTCACTCCAATTTCTCTGCCTCTGCACTTTCCCTGCGTCTATGCCACTGTACTTTGCACTCCTGTTCTGTTGGCCTCACGCACATTATAAGGTACGATCAGCTGTATAGCATGCACAACAATTCACTATCATTTTGGGGCAGCAGGGTCGCTCTGTGCTAAGCACTGCTTCTTCACGGCGGCAGAGTGCCAGTTTCGATTCCAGCCTTGGGCGACTGCCTGTGTGGAGTTTGCACATTGTCTCCGTGGGTTTCATGCGGGTGCCCCGATTGCCTCCCAAAGATGTGCCAGTCAGGTGAATTGCCCATGCTAAACTGCCAATGGCGTTCGGTGCATTAGTCAGAGAGAAATGGGTCTGGATGGTTGGCTCTTCGGAGGGAACTTGTTGGGCCTGATTCCACACTGTCGGGAGTCTAATCGTGGTACGTGGAAACAAAAATAATTCAAACTCAATTCTGATCTTGATGTTTTGCATTATTTTCCTTTTTTTTCCCATTTAACTGATTTACCGAGATAGAGTGAAAAGTGTTGGTTTGCGTGATCATCCTCAAAACGCTTGGCTTTTTTCTATATTCCTTTATTGCCTTTCTGGTCAAAAGTTCGGTTTGTCTCTCAATCTTGCATCGAGCGAATGACCCAGCATCGATGCACCTCTGCAGTAAAGAATTCCTCAGATTCACTCATCTCGGAGAGAAAACGTTCCTTCTCATCTCCCGTTAAAATGTCCAATTCCTTTATTCTGAGATTCATCAAGTCTCTGATCTGTTGGTTCAAAGCCGCAGGTTACAGTAAAAGGTGTGTGTGTGTGTGGGGTGGGGTGGGATGGGGAATGGAGAAAATAAACTTCCCTTACTCAGTTTTTCTTTATTTACTTATTGCGGAGAAGAAACACCAGTCCCTCACCTTTCAGAAGTCCAAGCGGTTCTGGCTATACTGCGCACAATCACATGTTCTTCAGCTGTCTCAGCCAATCAGAAGTCAGAGCTTTTTGAATCGACAATAGGCCATCAGATTGTTCACAAAGGATGCTGGGTAGATTGGCCAACTTAATCTCAGTCGTCGCAGAACACACACGTACATGAGAAACAGCGCAAACACAGCAGTCAGGTGCTAATGACATGAGCATGATGCTAAAGGCAGCAATTATCCTGTTAAGAAAGCATATCGTGTTTTGGCTTTCATTAACAGGGGTATTGAGTTTATGAGTCATGAGATCTTGTTGCAGCTCTATAAAATTTTTGTTAGACCGCACTTGAAATACTGCGTCCAGTTCTGGTCGCCCTATTATAAGAAAGATGTGGATGCTTTGGAGCGGGTTCAGAGGAGGTTTACCAGGATGCTGCCTGAACTGGAGGGCTTATCTTATAAGGATAGGTTGACTGAGCTCGGACTTTTTTCATTGGAGAAAAGGAGGAGAAGAGGAGGCCTAATTGAGGTATACAAGGTAATGAGAGGCATAGATAGAGTTGATAGCCAGAGACCATTTCCAGGCATAGATAGAGTTGATAGCCAGAGACCATTTCCCAGGACAGAAATGACTAACACGAGGGGTAATAGTTTTAAGCTGGTTGGAGGAAAGTATAGAGGGGATGTCAGAGGCGGGTTCTTTACACAGAGAGTTGTGAGAGCATGGAATGCGTTGCCAACAGCAGTTGTGGAGGCAGGGTCATTGGGGACATTTAAGAGACTCCTCGACATACATATGGTCACAGAAATTTGAGGGTGCATACATGAGGATCAGTGGTCGTCACAACATCGTGGGCTGAAAGGCCTGTTCTGTGCTGTACTGTTCTATGTTCTATGTTCTATCCTGATTGGACAGACCTCCAACACTTACCCATTACAGCCAGAAAGACATCAGGCCCTGTCTCACCTAGAAACTAACAGTATCATGCTGTCTAAATGATTAACTCTTGTTTCCAAATATGAAGTTCATGTCCTCGACAGGCCAAAAACATGGAAAGTTCCAGAAAACCAACAAAAAGTTCTAAAAGCATGATTCACTTGCAGGAAAACAGAGCAGGACTTACACACTTAATGGTAAGATCCTAGGGAATGTTGCTGAAGAAAAAGGCTTTGGGGTGCTTGTTCATATTTTCTTGAATGTGGAGTGGTAGGTAGACAGGACAGTGAAGAAGCAGTTAGATACACGTCCCTTTGTTGGTCACTACTTTGAGTATAGGACTTGGGTGGTCATGTTGCGGCTCTACAGGACATTGGTTAGGCCGCTTTGGGAATATTCTGTGCAGTTCTGGTCTCCCTATTGCAGGAAGGATTTTGTGGAATTTGAAAGTGTTCAGAAAACATTTACAAGGTTGTTGCCAGGTTTAAGGGGTTGTGCTATTATGGGAGACTGAAAAGACTGAGGCTGTTGACCTTGAAGGGTCGGAGACTGAGGTGTGACATTATAGAGGTTTGTAAACACATGAGGTGCATGGATAGAGTAAATAGACAATGTCTTTTACAAGGAGTGGGGGGACTCCAACCATGAGGGCAAAAGTTTTGTTTGAGAGGGAAAAGATTTGAAAGGAACATTAGGGGGCAACTTTTTCACACAGAGTGGTGCGTGTATGGAATGATCTGCTAGAGGAAGTGGAGGAATCTGGTCTGATGACAACATTTGAAAGGCATCTGGATGGCTAGGAAGGATTTAGAGGGATATGGGCCAAGTGCAAGCAAATGGGAGAGATTAGCTTTGGAAGTCTTGTGGGAGTGAATGAGTTGGACTGAATGATCTGTTTCCATGCTGTACATCTCCATGACTCTATGACTCGGGCTTTGCTCTTGGAACTGCTCTCCCAATCTCTTGGAACCATCTGAAGCCTTCCAAGGGCATCAGCATGGCAAGAGGTGGAAAACAACTGAGCATCCAGAGAGAGAGAGAGAGGAGGGGGGTGGGTGGAGAGAAAAAACAGAAACAGAGACAGTGCCAGAGATACAACAATTGTGGGAAAAAACAAGAGGCATTCGAAGTATTATAAGCTTAAGGAGCCAAATAAGCACTGAGATAGTATGTTTTGTTATGAAATTGAGAGCGTGTACTGTACCTTTAAGAGAGATAGATCTATTCATCCATCCATCCATCTATCTATCTATCTATCTATCTATCTACCTACCTACCTACCTACCTACCTATCTATCTACCTACCTACCTATCTATCTACCTATCTATCTATCTATCTATCTATCTATCTATCTATCTATCTATCTATCTATCTATCTATCTATCTATCTATCTAACTATCTATCTATCTATCTATCTATCTATCTATCTATCTATCTATCTACCTATCTATCTATCTA
>NW_025214858.1:52094-53033 GCF_004010195.1 Chiloscyllium plagiosum
CTGTCTATCTATCTATCTCCATCTCTTCTCACATGGCTCTTCTTTCCCTTTCTTTATCTTCCATATCCATTTGACTCAGTTATAATTGAAGTTTTTCTAACTCTCCTGCACTTGTGCATTTCTCTGACACACCAAAGTGCTTTTCTAACTCGCTTACAATATCAGCTTTACTATTGTCCCTGGTTAAACCCAATTCTAACCTGTTCGCTCATTCAAAAAGTATGGCTTTTCTCTGTCTTTCCAAACTCTACTAGCAAAGTTGCGAATCATCTTCAAACCCCAGAACGGCTTTCCCAAACTTAAGAGTCATTTCCCTCATTTTAAATTTAACCAACCAAAATTAATCAAACTACGTTTTATTTAACGATCGAGGGCACTAATCGGCATGTGTTTAAATCTGCTGGAATCTTTCCTACCCCAAATCTATTCAAGTATGTCCAAGTCTCAAATTGGTCCTGTCAAAATGTGCCCAAATCACGGACCGAGCCCCTAGACTGTTACAACAGGGGGTGAACCCTCTGTTAAATAAACCAAACACCTAGAAAAAGGCTGACCTTGCCTCGTAATCTGTTAAAATATGAGGGACACAAAACCCCCAAATTCTACTGTTCAAAGAAAATGCCATCAATTTATTCTTTAACTCTCAAAGTGAACATTAAACAACAACTATTCACTACTCTAAGCCGCCTCTTTTTCTTAACAGCTTATTATCTGTCTACAACAATATACTGTTCCAATAAAAAGACTTATTTAAATTGCATTCACTTAACTTCAAACCATACAACAGTGGTCATCTCTGGTGTCTCTGGGGAGGTGCTGTAAGGGTTGGAGGAGATTACAGAGATAGGGAGGGGGTACAAGGGCTGGAAGGGATTGTAGAGATAGGGAGGTGATATAGGGGTTGGAAGAGGTTGCAGAGATAGGGAGGGAGTGCAGGGG
>NW_025214859.1:0-8444 GCF_004010195.1 Chiloscyllium plagiosum
CAGTTTGTATCAGAGAATGGGCTCATTGATCTCCATATCTCTGATGGACAGCTGATTTTGAGGATGAATGGGTCACTGAAGAGTTACTTCAGATATTTGGACATGTCTGGGTGCGACATCATCCTCAAACAGGTCTGAGAAAGAACAGTCAGCCTGGTTATCTGAGGTTGTGTCACTCCCCCTAGGACCTAGATTCATGATCTCGCACATGGTATATGGATGGAGCAGCCAGTTGAAGAAGACAGTTTTGGACAGCAGGAATCAGGGAATGTAGCTGGCCTATAGGAAGATTGTTCTGAGACATCAAGGAGGTCAGCTATTGGCTTTATTACAATGACCCTCCAGTCCCCATTCCTGAGTCTGTAACCTGAAGGATAGACATAATTCTATTGAACATATTGTACTGAAAAAGGCCATTCAATCTATCATGCCTGTGATAGCTCTATGAAAGAGCAATAAAATTAGGCACATAACCTTTCTCCACATCTTAAGCTTTCTCTCCTTCGAACTTCAAACAGTTATCACAAAAAGGTTCTGCAATATTAATGCAAATAATTGGAAATAAATACAAACAATGCCTGAAAATATTCACCCTTGACACTTTAACAAACCAGTAAATAGACCTCGAGGATTCTTTTTAAAGTTAACAAATGTTGTATGACAATGTTAAACCCTGTTTAGAAATCAATTATTTGTTTATACACTTCAATTGGTGATCCTTGAGTTGTATTCCAATTACGTACAAATCACCTTAGGCACTAACTTTAATTTACACCTATTTCACATTTGTGTGTATATTAACCTTATCAGTTGGAAATTGAAGAATTATGTAATATAGAACATAGAACATAGAACAGTACAGCACAGAACAGGCCCTTCAGCCCACGATGTTGTGCCGACCACTGATCCTCATGTATGCACCCTCAAATTTCTGTGACCATATGCATGTGCAGCAGTCTCTTAAATGTCCCCAATGACCTTGCTTCCACATCTGCTGCTGACAACACATTCCATGCTCTCACAACTCTCTGTCTAAAGAACACGCCTCTGATATCCCCTCTATACTTTCATCCAACCAGCTTAAAACTATGACCCCTCGTGTTAGTAATTTCTGCCCTGGGAAATAGTCTCTGGCTATCGACTCTATCTATGCCTCTCATTATCTTGTATACCTCAATTAGGTTTCCTCTCCTCCTCCTTTTCTCCAATGAAAAAAGTCCAAGCTCAGTCAACCTCTCTTCATAAGTTAAGCCCTCCAGTCCAGGCAGCATCCTGGTAAACCTCCTCCGAATCCTCTCCAAAGCATCCACATCTTTCCTGTAATAGGGCGACCAGAACTGGACGCAGTATTCCAAGTGCGGTCTAACCACAGTTTTATAGAGCTGCAACAAGATCTCACGACTCTTAAACTCAATCCCCCTGTTAATGAAAGCCAAAACACCATATGCTTTCTTAACAACTCTGTCAACTTGGGTTTAAGGGATCTATGTACCTGCACACCAAGATCCCTCTGTTGCTCCACACTGCCAAGAATCCTATCCTTAATCCTGTACTCAGCTTTCAAATTCGACCTTCCAAAACGCATCACCTCGCATTTATCCAGGTTGAACCCCATCTGCCACCTCTCAGCCCATCTCTGCACCCTGTCAATGTCCCGCTGCAGCCTACAACAGCCCTCTATACTGCCAATGACACCTCCAACCTTTGTGTCATCTGCAAACTTGCTGACCCATCCTTCAAGCCCCTCATCCAAGTCATTAATAAAAATTACAAACAATAAGTTTCTGTGTAATGGGCTGGAGGAGGGGGCTGAATGGCCTTAGTTTCTGTGTAATGGGCTGGAGGAGGGGGCTGAATGGCCTTAGTTTCTGTGTAATGGGCTGGAGGAGGGGGCTGAATGGCCTTAGTTTCTGTGTAATGGGCTGGAGGAGGGGGCTGAATGGCCTTAGTTTCTGTGTAATGGGCTGGAGGAGGGGGCTGAATGGCCTTAGTTTCTGTGTAATGGGCTGGAGGAGGGGGCTGAATGGCCTTAGTTTCTGTGTAATGGGCTGGAGGAGGGGGCTGAATGGCCTTAGTTTCTGTGTAATGGGCTGGAGGAGGGGGCTGAATGGCCTTAGTTTCTGTGTAATGGGCTGGAGGAGGGGGCTGAATGGCCTTAGTTTCTGTGTAATGGGCTGGAGGAGGGGGCTGAATGGCCTTAGTTTCTGTGTAATGGGCTGGAGGAGGGGGCTGAATGGCCTTAGTTTCTGTGTAATGGGCTGGAGGAGGGGGCTGAATGGCCTTAGTTTCTGTGTAATGGGCTGGAGGAGGGGGCTGAATGGCCTTAGTTTCTGTGTAATGGGCTGGAGGAGGGGGCTGAATGGCCTTAGTTTCTGTGTAATGGGCTGGAGGAGGGGGCTGAATGGCCTTAGTTTCTGTGTAATGGGCTGGAGGAGGGGGCTGAATGGCCTTAGTTTCTGTGTAATGGGCTGGAGGAGGGGGCTGAATGGCCTTAGTTTCTGTGTAATGGGCTGGAGGAGGGGGCTGAATGGCCTTAGTTTCTGTGTAATGGGCTGGAGGAGGGGGCTGAATGGCCTTAGTTTCTGTGTAATGGGCTGGAGGAGGGGGCTGAATGGCCTTAGTTTCTGTGTAATGGGCTGGAGGAGGGGGCTGAATGGCCTTAGTTTCTGTGTAATGGGCTGGAGGAGGGGGCTGAATGGCCTTAGTTTCTGTGTAATGGGCTGGAGGAGGGGGCTGAATGGCCTTAGTTTCTGTGTAATGGGCTGGAGGAGGGGGCTGAATGGCCTTAGTTTCTGTGTAATGGGCTGGAGGAGGGGGCTGAATGGCCTTAGTTTCTGTGTAATGGGCTGGAGGAGGGGGCTGAATGGCCTTAGTTTCTGTGTAATGGGCTGGAGGAGGGGGCTGAATGGCCTTAGTTTCTGTGTAATGGGCTGGAGGAGGGGGCTGAATGGCCTTAGTTTCTGTGTAATGGGCTGGAGGAGGGGGCTGAATGGCCTTAGTTTCTGTGTAATGGGCTGGAGGAGGGGGCTGAATGGCCTTAGTTTCTGTGTAATGGGCTGGAGGAGGGGGCTGAATGGCCTTAGTTTCTGTGTAATGGGCTGGAGGAGGGGGCTGAATGGCCTTAGTTTCTGTGTAATGGGCTGGAGGAGGGGGCTGAATGGCCTTAGTTTCTGTGTAATGGGCTGGAGGAGGGGGCTGAATGGCCTTAGTTTCTGTGTAATGGGCTGGAGGAGGGGGCTGAATGGCCTTAGTTTCTGTGTAATGGGCTGGAGGAGGGGGCTGAATGGCCTTAGTTTCTGTGTAATGGGCTGGAGGAGGGGGCTGAATGGCCTTAGTTTCTGTGTAATGGGCTGGAGGAGGGGGCTGAATGGCCTTAGTTTCTGTGTAATGGGCTGGAGGAGGGGGCTGAATGGCCTTAGTTTCTGTGTAATGGGCTGGAGGAGGGGGCTGAATGGCCTTAGTTTCTGTGTAATGGGCTGGAGGAGGGGGCTGAATGGCCTTAGTTTCTGTGTAATGGGCTGGAGGAGGGGGCTGAATGGCCTTAGTTTCTGTGTAATGGGCTGGAGGAGGGGGCTGAATGGCCTTAGTTTCTGTGTAATGGGCTGGAGGAGGGGGCTGAATGGCCTTAGTTTCTGTGTAATGGGCTGGAGGAGGGGGCTGAATGGCCTTAGTTTCTGTGTAATGGGCTGGAGGAGGGGGCTGAATGGCCTTAGTTTCTGTGTAATGGGCTGGAGGAGGGGGCTGAATGGCCTTAGTTTCTGTGTAATGGGCTGGAGGAGGGGGCTGAATGGCCTTAGTTTCTGTGTAATGGGCTGGAGGAGGGGGCTGAATGGCCTTAGTTTCTGTGTAATGGGCTGGAGGAGGGGGCTGAATGGCCTTAGTTTCTGTGTAATGGGCTGGAGGAGGGGGCTGAATGGCCTTAGTTTCTGTGTAATGGGCTGGAGGAGGGGGCTGAATGGCCTTAGTTTCTGTGTAATGGGCTGGAGGAGGGGGCTGAATGGCCTTAGTTTCTGTGTAATGGGCTGGAGGAGGGGGCTGAATGGCCTTAGTTTCTGTGTAATGGGCTGGAGGAGGGGGCTGAATGGCCTTAGTTTCTGTGTAATGGGCTGGAGGAGGGGGCTGAATGGCCTTAGTTTCTGTGTAATGGGCTGGAGGAGGGGGCTGAATGGCCTTAGTTTCTGTGTAATGGGCTGGAGGAGGGGGCTGAATGGCCTTAGTTTCTGTGTAATGGGCTGGAGGAGGGGGCTGAATGGCCTTAGTTTCTGTGTAATGGGCTGGAGGAGGGGGCTGAATGGCCTTAGTTTCTGTGTAATGGGCTGGAGGAGGGGGCTGAATGGCCTTAGTTTCTGTGTAATGGGCTGGAGGAGGGGGCTGAATGGCCTTAGTTTCTGTGTAATGGGCTGGAGGAGGGGGCTGAATGGCCTTAGTTTCTGTGTAATGGGCTGGAGGAGGGGGCTGAATGGCCTTAGTTTCTGTGTAATGGGCTGGAGGAGGGGGCTGAATGGCCTTAGTTTCTGTGTAATGGGCTGGAGGAGGGGGCTGAATGGCCTTAGTTTCTGTGTAATGGGCTGGAGGAGGGGGCTGAATGGCCTTAGTTTCTGTGTAATGGGCTGGAGGAGGGGGCTGAATGGCCTTAGTTTCTGTGTAATGGGCTGGAGGAGGGGGCTGAATGGCCTTAGTTTCTGTGTAATGGGCTGGAGGAGGGGGCTGAATGGCCTTAGTTTCTGTGTAATGGGCTGGAGGAGGGGGCTGAATGGCCTTAGTTTCTGTGTAATGGGCTGGAGGAGGGGGCTGAATGGCCTTAGTTTCTGTGTAATGGGCTGGAGGAGGGGGCTGAATGGCCTTAGTTTCTGTGTAATGGGCTGGAGGAGGGGGCTGAATGGCCTTAGTTTCTGTGTAATGGGCTGGAGGAGGGGGCTGAATGGCCTTAGTTTCTGTGTAATGGGCTGGAGGAGGGGGCTGAATGGCCTTAGTTTCTGTGTAATGGGCTGGAGGAGGGGGCTGAATGGCCTTAGTTTCTGTGTAATGGGCTGGAGGAGGGGGCTGAATGGCCTTAGTTTCTGTGTAACGGGCTGGAGGAGGGGGCTGAATGGCCTTAGTTTCTGTGTAATGGGCTGGAGGAGGGGGCTGAATGGCCTTAGTTTCTGTGTAACAGGCTGGAGGAGGGGGGCAGAAAGGCCTTAGTTTCTGTATAACGGGCTGGAGGAGGGGTCTGAATGGCCTTAGTTTCTGTGTAACGGGCTGGAGGAGGGGGCTGAATGGCCTTAGTTTCTGTGTAACAGGCTGGAGGAGGGAGGCTGAATGGCCTTAGTTTCTGTGTAATGGGCTGGAGGACGGGGCTGAATGGCCTTAGTTTCTGTGTAATGGGCTGGAGGACGGGGCTGAATGGCCTTAGTTTCTGGGTAACGGGCTGGAGGAGGGGGCTGAATAGCCTTAGTTTTTGTGTAACGGGCTGGAGGAGGGGGCTGAATGGCCTTAGTTTCTGTGTAATGGGCTGGAGGAGGGAGCTGAATGGCCTTAGTTTCTGTGTAATGGGCTGGAGGACGGGGCTGAATGGCCTTAGTTTCTGGGTAACGGGCTGGAGGAGGGGGCTGAATGGCCTTAGTTTCTGTGTAATGGGCTGGAGGACGGGGCTGAATGGCCTTAGTTTCTGGGTAACGGGCTGGAGGAGGGGGCTGAATGGCCTTAGTTTCTGTGTAATGGGCTGGAGGACGGGGCTGAATGGCCTTAGTTTCTGGGTAACGGGCTGGAGGAGGGGGCTGAATGGCCTTAGTTTCTGTGTAATGGGCTGGAGGACGGGGCTGAATGGCCTTAGTTTCTGGGTAACGGGCTGGAGGAGGGGGCTGAATGGCCTTAGTTTCTGTGTAATGGGCTGGAGGACGGGGCTGAATGGCCTTAGTTTCTGGGTAACGGGCTGGAGGAGGGGGCTGAATGGCCTTAGTTTCTGTGTAACGGGCTGGAGGAGGGGGCTGAATGGCCTTAGTTTCTGTGTAACGGGCTGGAGGAGGGGGCTGAATGGCCTTAGTTTCTGTGTAACGGGCTGGAGGAGGGGGCTGAATGGCCTTAGTTTCTGTGTAACGGGCTGGAGGAGGGGGCTGAATGGCCTTAGTTTCTGTGTAACGGGCTGGAGGAGGGGGCTGAATGGCCTTAGTTTCTGTGTAACGGGCTGGAGGAGGGGGCTGAATGGCCTTAGTTTCTGTGTAACGGGCTGGAGGAGGGCACTATGGGACAATTTAGCATGGCCAATCCACCCTAACCTGCACATCTATGGGCACTATGGGACAATTTAGCATGGCCAATCCACCCTAACCTGCCCATTCCTGAACACTACAGGACAATTTAGCATGGCCAATTCACCCTATCCTGCACATCCCTGGGCACTACGGGACAATTTAGCATGGCCAATCAACCCTAACCTGCACATCTATGGGCACTATGGGACAATTTAGCATGGCCAATCCACCCTAACCTGCACATCCCTGGGCACTATGGGACAATTTAGCATGGCCAATCCACATCTTTGGACTGTGGGAGGAATCCGGAGCACCCAGAGGAAATCCACGCAGACACGGGGAGAATGTGCAAACTCCACACAGAGTCGCCTGAGGGTGGAATCGAACCCGGGTCCCTGGCGCAGTGCGGCAGTGGTGCTAACCAATGAGCCACCCCTTTGAGATAGTCTTGTGTGGGTTTCAGGCCCGGTGTTACCTTTGAGGCAAAAGCTTGCTCTCTTGGGTTCAGATCGTAAATAGCCCTGAGCCTCCACTGTACACACCCAGCCTTGTGATGTCTCTGACACCTACAGCCTAAAGCAGGGCAGGGTGTGTGACAGCAGCAATGCTGGGCTGGGAATCCCAGATCCAGCATCCTGACACGCCCTGGGAAATTTCTAAAAGCTACACTTCCTTTTCTCTAATTCCTGTCAGACAGGATGTCCTGAAGCACCCAACAATCAATAAAGGACCTATTTTATGGTGAAGAGGATTAAACACAGGCCTGATGGGCTCTAAAGGTTGGAATCTATGGTTTACTGAGCAAACGGAACCTATCTCTTTTTTAACCCATGATGTGGAGGTGCCGGTGTTGGACTGGGGTGGACAAAGTTAACAATCACACAACTCCAGGTAATAGTCCAACAGGTTTATTTGGATGGACTAGCTTTCAGAGCGCTCCGAAATCACCTGATGAAGGAGCGGTGCTCCATAAGTTAGTGCTTCCAAATAAACTTGTTGGACTATAACCTGGTGTTGTGTGATTTTTAATTTCTTTTACCCAGACACAGTTGTCCTGTGCTATCATGAAGTACAGAAACACACAAACACACACTCCCCTGTACACACCGGCGCAGAAACACACACACACACTCCCCTGTATACACCGCGCAGAAACACACACACACACCCCTTTATACACCGGCGCAGAAACACACACACACACTCCCCTGTATACACCGCGCAGAAACACACACACACTCCCCTGTATACACTGGCGCAGAAACACACACACACTCCCCTGTATACACCGGCGCAGAAACACACACGCACTCGCTTGTATACACCGGTGCAGAAACACACATACACACCGAAACAGGTACGTGCACACTCCCACCATTACACCCACCCGTTCACAAACGCCCATAGACAAACACACACACACACTCCCCTGTATACACTGGCGCAGAAATACACACACACACTCCCCTGTATACACCGGCGCAGAAACACACACACACTCCCCTGTATACAGTGGCACAAAAACACACACACAATCTCCCCTGTATACACTGGCGCCGAAACACACACACACTCTCCCCTGTATACACTGGTGCAGAAATACAAACACACCGAAACAGATACATGCACACTCCAACCTTTACACTCACCCGCTCACACACACTCCCCTGTATGCACTGGCGCAGAAACACACACACACACACACTCCCCTGTATGCACTGGCGCAGAAACACACACACACACACTCCCCTGTGTACACTGGCGCAGAAACACACACACACATTGAAACAGGTATGTGCACACTCCCACCTTTACACTCACCCGCTCACACACACCCATAGACAAACACACACCCTCTCCCCTGTATATACTGTCGCAGAAACACACACACACACCGAAACAGGTACGTGCACACTCCCACCTTTACACTCACCCGCTCACACACTCCCATAGACAAATACACACACACACTCCCCTGTATACACCGGCGCAGAAATACACACACACACACTCCCCTGTATACACTGACGCAGAAACACACACACACACACATCGAAACAGGTACGTGCACATTCCCCCCATTACACTCACCCGCTCACACACACCCATAGACAAACACACACACACTCCCCTGTATACACTGGCGCAGAAACACACACACACACTCCCCTGTATACACCGGCGCAGAAACACACACACACACCCACTCCT
>NW_025214859.1:11260-17097 GCF_004010195.1 Chiloscyllium plagiosum
ACACCCGCTCACACACACATACACCCGCTCACACACACATACACCCGCTCTCACACACATACACCCGCGCACACACACATACACCCCCTCTCACACACATACACCCGCTCACACACATACCCCCGCTCTCACACACATACACCCGCGCACACACACACACACCCGCTCACATACATATGCACCCGCTCACACACACACCCATCCGCTCACACACACACCCACCCGCTCACACACACATACACCCGCTGTCACATACGGCTGGACACCACACCAGTGCGCCCAGTTCTTGTTGGCACATACACAGGTTGGCTGGGAGTGAGGTGGCAGCATTTCACCCACGCGGAGTGGGGAGTTCGGACGTACGGCTGGCCGCTTACCTTGAAGAGCTCCAGGTTCGCCACCTTGTGGCGGTCTTCATACCTGCCGTTGGCCCGCGGGCTGGACGCCTCGTTGTCCGACAGCACGATGATGTCCGGCGAGGGGGTGCTCCGCTCTCTATCCGCGTCGCTGCAGGGGAGCGAGGAAGACACACATCATGCCCCTGTCTTGCAGAAGATTCTCCCCCCAGTCCCACCCAAACCCTGCACTCGTGTGAGCTGGTCTGTCCACATTAACTGCAGGCAGGCAGGTGGTGGATATTAACCGGTTTGTGACTCTATGCAGAATGCATAAAGTTCTCAGCTGAGGGGAGAGGTGCAAGTGTTAGAAGGGAGACTCCCATTTGTCAGTGAAGACTAGTGAGGGGTGCACATTTGCCATGGAAAGGGGCAGCTCCAACTACGCTCATGAATCTCAACACCATCCAGGACAAAGCAGCCTCCCGCTTGACTGGGACCACATCCAAGCCTTCCACCCCCGACGCTCAGTGGCAGCAGTATGTACCACCTACAAGACACACTGCAGAAATTCACCCAAGATCCTCAGACAGCACCTTCCAGACAGACCCACGACCACTTCCACCTGGAAGTACCAGGGCAGCAGAAACATGGGAACACCAGCCCCTGCGAGTTTCCTCTTAGCCACGTCCACCATCCTCACTTGGTCGCTCCTTCACTGGCATTTTCTGGAATTCCCTGCCAAACAGCATTGTGGTTTAACCGACGGCATGTGGACTGCAGCGGTTCAAGAAGGCAGCTCACCATCACCTTCTCAAGGGGTAACTAGAGATGGATAATAAGTGCTGCGCCCACATCCCAACAATCAATTCAAAACACTCGTGCGCTCTCTGTTACCACCCCATACCTTCCAAATTAAGGTACAGACTCCATGTGCTGTGAGCTAGTCTATATCATCACCCTCCACATCGACAGGATCTGAATCCTCACAGGGCTTGGTACAGCAAATCAGGGCAAGACCTATGCCCTTAATGGCAGGGTCCTGGGGAGTGTTGCTGAACAAAGAGACCTTGTTCATAGTTCCTTGAAACTAGAGTCGCAGGTAGACAGGGTAGTGAAGAAGGCATTTGACATGTTTGCCTTTATTGGTCTGAGTATAGGAGTCGGGGGGTCATGTTGCGGCTGTACAGGACATTGGTTGGGCTATTTTTGGACTACTGTGCTCAATTCAGGAAAGGCGTTGTTCAGCTTAAAAGGGTGCAGAAAAGATTTACAAGGATGTTGGAGGGTTTGAGCTACAGGGAGAGGCTGAATAGGCTGGGGCTGTTTTCCCTGGAGCGTCAGAGGCTGAGGGGGTGACCTTCTAGAGGTTTATAAAATCATGAGGGGGATGGATAGGGTAAATAGACAAGGTCTTTTTTCCCAGCATAGGGGAGTCCAGAACTAGAGGGGCATAGGTTTAGGGTGAGAGGGGAAAGGGCCCTAAGGGGCAACTTTTTCACACAGAGGGTGATGCGTGTGTGGAATGAGCTGCCAGAGGAAGTGGTGGAGGCTGGTACAATGACAACATTTAAAAGGGTGGGTGTATGAATAGGAAGGGTTTGGAGAGATTTGGGCCAAGTGCTGACAAGTGTGACAAGATTAATTTGGGATATCTGGTTAGCATGGACACGTTACACTGAAGGCTCTGCTTCTGTGCTGTATGTCTCTATGACTCTAAACGGGACTAGAGCGATTTAGGATATTGGATTGGTGTGGACTGATGGGTCTGTTTCCGTGAGGTACATCTCCTGACCTCTGACCCACTCCCTGCCCCCACCTTCTTTCACACACACACACACTCTCCCGTGGCCCTGTGCTGAGGGCTTTTACCTCTTGTGGGCGCTCATGTCGACGGGCTCGTCCCCCATGTTCTCCTTGCCTGCTTTGCCCATGCTGCGGATCTCCAGGCGGGGCTTCAGGCTGCCGTTCAGCTTCTCCTCGCCCGCCTTCTGGTGCTCGGCTTTGACCACCAGGTCCTGGGGCATCTCGGGGCCGGCCAGGTCCTTGCGTTTCAGCAGGGCCAGCATCTTCAGCCGCTCCATCGCCTCGTGGCCCTCCATCTTCAGCCGCTTGGCCACCACGTCGTCCCGCTCCTCGGCCCGGTCCAGGCCTCGCTTCAGCAGGTGGAGCCTCAGGGCATCGTCCGTCATTCTGTCCATCCTGCCAGCGCTGCTGGGGCAGGAGAGGAAGCAAGGGCATAGAGATTAGCTTCGACTGCAGGCTCACGATGTCACGCTCCCAGTACATCCCCCCAGTAATGCTCAACGCCCCAGAATATTGTGGGGAGCTTTGTTCAGCAAATCTGAAGACCAAACCAGGACAGCTGACAGGGGGCCAAATCCTCAGCCAGGGAGTTTGATAAAGGAAAAAAAAGAGAGAGGGATGGGTTTAGGCAGAAAGAGAACGAGAGGAGGGGTTTAGGCAGAGATAAGGGAGGCTTTAAGCAGAGATAAAGGGCATTTAGGCAAAATAGGAAGTAGTTAGGCAGACAGAGAGGGGATTAAGCTGAGAGGGGCTTTAAACAGAGATAAGAGAGAGTTTTAAGCAGATATAAGAGAGGGGATTAGGCAGGGAGTGAGGTGCTGGAAAAGCACAGCAGATCAGGCAGTATCTGAGGAGCAGGAGAACTGATGTTTCCAGCAAAAGCTCTTCATCAGGAAGGGGCTATGCCCGAAATGTTGACTCTCCTGCACCTCGGATGCTGCCCAGCCTGCTGTGCTTTTCCAGCACCGCACTCTTGACTCTGTTCTCCAGCATTTGCAGTCCCTGCCATTCTCCCAGAGGTAGGAGAGGGGATTAGGCAGAGAGTGACAGGGGTCTGATAAAAATTAAACAGGCCCATATAAATACTTTGGTCAGAATCTGGGAACACTACAGTGAGTAACTCACTTCCTGACTACTCTCAAACGTCTGATCCACCATCGACAAGGCACATCCCTTAGTGCCCAGGGATGTGCAGGTTAGGATGGATTGGCCATGCTAAATTGTCCCCAGTTACTATATAAATGCAATTTAATTTTAATAACTCAATAGTTACTCATAGAAATCTAATGTTATATCACTGGGATGCTTTTTTGCCATTATTATGGCAATAATGTTTTTTTCAAATTTAAAAAAAAGTTATGATATTTCAGCTACTTTAATCCCATGTGTATCACTGATGATTTGTATTTACTCTGTGGAAATTTTAATTGAGTAGAAGATTTTACTGCATTTTACTTTCTGATTTGCTGTTTGAGAATACTTCAGTGTAATTGGCTGCCAACTCCCTGCGGTGATATCACTGTTACTGTATGCCTAGTGTTTGTCTTGATCTTGCACATATCAAGAAAGGGAAACTTCATGCCTCAGAGATCACTAGATAGCAGAAAATCCCTTTAATACTTCAAAGTACTCTTTTGGTATGATCCTAGATATTGAATATTGTTAGATATTATTACTGGAGCGAATCATAGATTTACATTTAAATAGTTCCCATTTCTGTCTTTGTTCACTCCTTTCCTCAGCAATATTTTGTGTTTGATTTTGTCTACTTTCTGTGGTTTTATTTACCCTAATGAAGAAGAGCATATCTTCTCAACATCACAACTATTGATCTCACCCTGCTTGGCTGTTGTATGGAACCCCCTACGTGTTAACCCCTTAAAGCCAAATACATAACAATATTGTCAAATTTGATGGAATTTTAATGCATTTACTTTAGGGGAAATTTGGCATGTTAATATGCTGCAGTTTTTCTTATCTGCGATGTTTTGTGTTATGTTGCTGAAAATATTACTGATGAAATACTTAGCAGTTGTAGTAAAATCATGCGTATACTTAGGATGAAGAAGATTATGAGTACCACATATGCTTGGTCCAGTTCTTGTTGGATTCATTTGGATATCAAAGTTGAAACTTTATTGCTGGAACAGCACAGCAGGTCAGGCAGCATCCAGGGAACAGGAGATTCGACGTTTCGGGCACAGGCCCTTCTTCAGGAATGAGCAGAGAGTGTTCAGCAGGAGAAGATAAAAGGTAGGGAGGAGGGACTTGGAGGAGGGGCGTTGGAAATGTGATAGGTGGAAAGAGGTCAAGGTGAGGGTGATAGGTCGGAGTAGGGTGGAGGCGGAGAGGTCAAGAAGAAGACATTTCCAACTCCCCTCCTCCAAGTCCCTCCTCCCTACCTTTTATCTTCTCCTGCTGAACACTCTCTGCTCATTCCTGAAGAAGGGCCTGTGCCCGAAACGTCGAATCTCCTGTTCCCTGGATGCTGCCTGACCTGCTGTGCTGTTCCAGCAATAAAGTTTCAACTTTGATCTCCAGCATCTGCAGACCTCACTTTCTCCTCGATAGATTTACAACAGCCAAGGAGGAGAGGCAGGGGATTGAAAGGAAGCGAGAATTGAGACCTCAATTGTGACCTAATTGAATGGGCGAGGCCTAGACCCAGGTCCCGTGGAACCTGCACCCACAGAGAGTGCTTGAGATGAAAGAATAGATTAGATTAGAGTCCCTCCCGTGTGGAAACAGGCCCTTTGGCCCGACAAGTCCACACTGACCCTAGGACGAGTAACCCACCAGACCCGTTTCCCTCTGACTAATGCACCTGACACTACGGGGCAATTTAGCGTGACCGATTCACCTGAGCTGCACTTCTTTGGACTGTGAGAGGAAACCAGAGGAAAGCCACGAAGGGGAGATGCACTGAAGGGGAAGTGGGGTAACACCAGAGGGAGAGAGGAAGGGGGGAACTCTGCTGGTGGTGGCGTTGGGGGAGGGGTGGGTGATATGAGGAGTGGAGTATGTGCCAAATGGCCTGTTCCTGTGCTGCGCAGGCAGTGTAACTTTACAAAGCTATTAACTTTGGCCTTCCAACAACATCTCCTCGCTCTCGCACAAGGCCCACATTCTTACTGTTGAATGTAATTACCTTAAAGTAGCATTTAATTACAAGGAGCAGTGCTCTGTCATTTTAATTAAAAATAGCTTGTCGAGAAAGGGTCTGTACTCCTGCTCAGTAAACTTCTGGGCCACGTCTGAATCTGATAGCCCGTCTTCTGGGATGACTGGCTGCTTGAGTTTAAAGCTTTGGTAGGGGTTTGATAGAGTAATCATAGAGATGTTTCCACTTTCAAGGGATGCTGTGGACACACAGCGAGCAGGACATCTGCAGTCATGAAGAAAGAATGGGTGTGGGGCTCGCTCACACAGGGGGATGGGAGGGCATGGGGACTCGCTCCCGTGGGGAGGGCATGGGGACTCACTCCCATGGGGAGGGCATGGGGGACACACAGCGAGCAGGACATCTGCAGTCATGAAGAAAGAATGGGTGTGGGGCTCGCACACACAGGGGGACGGGAGGGCATGGGGACTCGCTCCCGTGGGGAGGGCATGGGGACTCACTCCCATGGGGAGGGCATGGGGACTCGCTCCCGTGGGGAGGGCATGGGGACTCACTCCCATGGGGAGGGCATGGGG
>NW_025214859.1:19999-26456 GCF_004010195.1 Chiloscyllium plagiosum
GGGTGGATTGGCCATTGCAAATTGTCCCATAGTGCCCAGGGATGTGCAGGTTAGGGTGGATTGGCCATGCTAAATTGTCCCATAGTGCCCAGGGATGTGCAGGGTTATCGAGTCAATGTAGGGGGATGAGTCTGAGTGGGATGCTCTATGGAGAGACGGTATGGTCTCAATGGGCCGAATGACCTGCTTCCACATAGTTTATGATTCTCTGACTATAAAAGATTGCATGGCAGTGTTCAAATAGCAGGGGGAACCACTCCCAAGTATCTCTGACCAATACCGAGCCCCAATGCCCAGTTTCTCTGTTTGTGCATCCCCATTTGCACCCTATATTGCCTTCCCATGTCCTTCGAACCAAATCGACCACACTTCTCCGAATGGTGTTAGCACATAAACACAGAGGCTACAAGAGGTCAGAGGCTGGGAATCCTGCAACAAGTTACTCACTTCCTGACACCCCCAAAGCCTGTCCCACCATCGACGAGGCACAAGTCAGGAGTGTGAGGTAATACTCCACACTTGCCCTGGATGGGGGGCAGCTCCGACAACATCTCAACACCGTCCAGGGACAAAGCAGATCCCCACCCCCTGCTCAATTGGCATCACATCCACAAAAACTCTCTCCCTCTGCCACCAATGCTCAAGATGCACTGCAGGAATTCATCAAAGCTCCTTAGACGACGTCTTCCAAAGCAGTGAGCTCCAACTCCTAGAAGGTCGAGGGCAGCAGATACATGGGAACACCACCCCCTTGCACGTTTCCCTCCCAACCCACACACCACCCTGACTTGGAAACATATCGGCTGTTCCTTCTGTGAGACTGGGCCAAACTCCTGGACTGCCCTCCCCAACAGCATTGTGGGTAATGCAGGTCGGCCCAAAATGATAGCACAACCATTTCAGGTGTACACAGTTTACTGGGAACCTCAATGGCTGAGTAAATGCTGTCACACATACCATCGATATTCCTCACCTCTCAGTCACACACACCCACATCCTTTTTCTCAAACACACGAGTAAAAATCTTTCAGTCTTCATCCTCCCTGTCACACTTGCACTCATTCTCAGATACACATTTGAAGCAAAAATTACTTCAGTCTACATACTCTCAAACACCTGATGTATGGGGCGGCACGGTGGCTCAGTGGTTAGAACGGCTACTCCACAGCACCAGGGACCCAGGTTCGATTCCACCCTCGGGCAACTGCCTGTGCACGTTCTCCCCGTATCTGCGTGGGTTTCCTCTGGGTGCAGGTTAGGGTAGGTTGGCCATGCATAATCGCCCCTAGTGTCCAGCGATGTGTAGGCTAGGTGCATGGCCCATGTGAAATGCAGGGTCACCGAGTCAGACAACAGACAATAGGTGCAGGAGTAGGCCATTCAGCCCTTCGAGCCTGCACCGCCATTCAATATAATCATGGCTGATCATTCCTAATCAGTATCCTGTTCCTGTTTATCTCCATAACCCTTGATTCCACTATCTTTGAGAGCTCTATCCAACTCTTTCTTTAATGAATCCAGAGACTGGGCCTCCACTGCCCTCTGGGGCAGAGCATTCCACACAGCCACCACTCTCTGGGTGAAGAAGTTTCTCCTGAGCTCTGTCCTAAATGGTCTACCCCGTATTTTTAAGCTGTGTCCTCTGGTTCGGCACTCACCCATCAGTGGAAATATGTTTCCTACTGCCAGAGTGTCCAATTCTTTCATAATCTTATACGTCTCAATCAGATCCCCTCTCAATCTTCAGAACTCAAGGGTATACAAGCCCAGTCGCTTCAGTCTTTCAGTGTAAGGTAATCCCGCCATTCCAGGAATTGACCTCGTGAACCTACGCTGCACTCCCTCAATAGCCAGAATGTCTTTCCTCAAATTTGGAGACCAGAAGACCAGGACAGGGGTGGGTGCTCTTCGGAGGATTGGTGAGGATTCAATCGGTCAAATGGCCTGCATCTACACAGGAGGGATTGTACAGGCTGTCTCACAATCGACGTTGAACCTTCTCACACACTCTAAAATCTCTCTCACACGTACATCTGATTTCTCAGTTTGCATCCTCTCTCACTCTTGCACACTTGATGTCAAAATTTCACCCTCACATTTAGAGTCATAGCGATGTACAACACAGAAACAGACCTTTCGGTTCAATCCGTCCATGCTGACCAGATATCCCAACCCAATCTAGTCCCACCTGCCAGCACTTGGCCCATATCCCTCCAAACCCTTCCTATTCATGTCCCCATCCAGATGCCTTTGAAACACTGTCATTGTCCCAGCCTCCCACACTTGCTCTGGCAGCTCATTCCACACACGCACCACCCTCTGTGTGAAAACGTTACCCCCCGAGTCCCTTTTATATCTTTCCCCGCTCACCCTAAACCTATGCCCCTCTAGTTCTGAACTCTCCCAGCCCAGGACTTTCATCCTATCCATGTTTTCCTCTCAAATTATACACTCAAGTGTAAACATTTCTCAGTCTACATTCTGTGTAAAGTAATTCACACACATACACATCCTTCCTCGTGCACGCTCAGTGCAAGCATTTCTCATACACACCCAAATTATTTTTTTCTCTCACAGCACAATCTCCAGGTAATACAGCAACGCGCTTCATCGTAATGCTGCCTTTCCCTCCCTCCCCAAATCCTGGCTTGATTTTGCGGTTAGTTGTTATTTCTGATAAAAATGAATGGTTGCTTCTTCTCTCACATTCCCCCCCCCCCCCTCCCCAACCTCGATTTGTTCTCAGCTCTTGAACTTTTAATATAGAACTTGCAAAGCACTTATTACCATCCTGGAGACATGAATAATTCTTACGAGTAGGCTGCTTGTTAGTCCCAGCAACAGATGTGCTTGAGGTGAATCAGAAAGCTTTGTGGGAGAATTTCTCTGCACAAGGTATGGAATGGGTCTCAGCTAGTAACTTCAAACTGTCACTGTTCAGACCGAGTTTTTAGATTAGATTCCCTACAGTGTGGAAATAGGCCCTTCGGCCTCACAAGCCCACACCGACCCTCCGAACAGCAACCCACCCAGACCCATTGCCCTACATTTACCCCCGACTAATACACCTAACACTATGGGACAATTTAGCCTGGCCAATTCACCTAACCCGCAAGTCTTTGGACTGTGGGAGGAAACCGGAGCACCCAGAGGAAACCCACGCAGACATGCGGAGAACGTGCAAACTCCACACAGTTGAATTGAACCCAGGTCCCTGGCGCCGTGAGGCAACAGAACTAGCCACTGAGCAACCATGTCATTGATATAGTTTGTTCACTGATGCACACATCCCCTGGATAAACTGGACATCTAGGCGGAAGGTACAGGAGAAGTTTCACAAGGGGACAGTGTGGTCACTTTCAGGAGAGTGAATTGGCTGACGTTCTTGTCTCTGGAAGGGAGGAGGCTGGCAGAGTGACCCGATCATGGGTGTTTCAGGCTCTGAAACGGATGTAGTTAGGAGATGAGAAGGTATCCCCGCGTGAAGGGGTGAGGAAGAGTGGGAGAAGTTGAGCCAAACGGCCTTACTTTGTAATACCGATAAAATACTGAAGGGTGCTGAGTAAATGGGTTTAGTTATACACTGAGCTGACCGCAGAGACATATTCTCTGCCACGCCAGGGGCCAAAAGGTCATAATATGCTCTATTTCTGTAAAGGTTGCCTGGGCTAACTGGGCTCATGGCCATCGCCCTCGACAGCAGAGTAAAGGGAGACTGGCAACTGTGGGAGACTTTAATCTGCCATTTGTGATTCAGAGGGTGAGTTTTCTTTCTTGCCTTGCAATCAACAAGTCACAAGTTCACAGCCACGCAGCAGAGACTTAAAATCCAAAATACAACTGGAAACTACTAGTGTTGATAGCAAGCGCCATACTGTCAGAGGGTCAGTGCCGAGGGAGCGGGCACTGTCAGAGGGTCAGTGTCGAGGGAGCGGGCACTGTCAGAGGGTCAATTCTGAGGGAGCGGGCACTGTCAGAGGGTCAGTGCCGAGGGAGCGGGCACTGTCAGAGGGTTGATTCTGAGGGAGCGGACACTGTCAGAGGGTCAGTGCCGAGGGAGCGGGCACTGTCAGAGGATCAGTGCTGAGGGAGTGGGCACTGTCAGAGGGTCGATGCTGAGGGAGTGGGTGCTGTCAGAGGGTCAGGACTGAGGAAGTGGGCTCTGTCGGAGGGTCAGTGTTGAGGGAGCGTCGCACTGTCGGAGGGTCAGCGCTGAGGGAGTGTCGCACTGTCAGAGGGTCAGCGCTGAGAGTGTGTCGCACTGTCGGAGGGTCAGTGCTGAGGGAGCGTCGCACTGTCGGAGGGTCAGCGCTGAGGGAGTGTTGCACTGTTGGAGGGTCAGCGCTGAGGGAGTGTCGCACTGTTGGAGGGTCAGCGCTGAGGGAGTGTTGCGCTGTTGGAGGGTCAGCGCTGAGGGAGTGTCGCACTGTGGGAGGGTCAGCACTAAGGGAGCACCACGCTGTGGGAAGGTCTGCGCTGAGGGAGGGTCAGTGTTGAGGGTGCGCCACACTGTGGGAGGTTCAGCGCTGAGGGAGTGCCATGCTGAGGAAGGGTCAGTGTTGAGGGTGCGCCACATTGTGGGAGGTTCAGCGCTGTGGGAGGGTCAGTGTTGAAGGAGTGGGTAGTGTCAGAGGGTGAGCGCTGAGGGAGCACACACTGTCAAATGTGCTGTTTTTCAGACAGGATGTTAAACAGGTGCTGCCTGCCTTCTAACTTCTCCGTGTTATCCTCGACCCAACATTACACTCATCCATCAGTTACTTGGTGACACTGAAGGTGTCATATAAATGCATAACACAACACAGAAGGAGGAAATGGGAAGAGAGATGACAAATTTGGTATGAGGTAATTGGTGTGGAGAACGGGGAGGAGTTAGTGAAAGCTCAGGAGTATAAGGAATGAGATAATGTGGTGTGATCCCTACATATTACATGCTGGGAAGTTGCTTAGCAACAGCAGCCATGTGAGGAAGGTATGGCTGGGACCTTTCATGCAAATGAGAGCGTTAAGCACATTTATTCAAAGGCCTGTGTACCCCGACATCGACGTTTTCATCTTTTGTTTAATGAATAACACAGAATCAATCAATTCAATGGACTCCTGTCCGCAGTGTCAGACAAAAGGGGGACATGACAGAGGGATGAAAGCAATAGTGACTGTGTAGAGGGGAGTATGCGTGTGTGCATGTGACTGTGGGCATGGACGTGTGTGTATATGTATGTGTGGGGGTACTTAGGGAGGATTTAGGCCCCGGGGAGGTTCACAGAGACGGTCTTCAGGAGCTGGAGCCAACACACTCTCCATAGGCCCATCGTCTGGTGCGTTCAGGCTGGGTTTTCCGACTGGGATAACCTGAGCTGCCAGGGTTGGGGGCAGATCCCGGGACCCTCCATGAATGAGGCCTGTCAGTCGCGGGTCAGCTATCCCCTCCAGCTCACTCTGCACAGGTACCTTCTCAGGCCTGCACTCCCAACACACCGAGCAGCCCGAGTCCCACAAGCTGGCTATCAGGCCAATTGGCCCACTCTGCTTTCCGGAGGGAGGGAACGGTGCTGGGATGTACACCCAGGTTCAAACAGAGAGCAACTTGACAAACACATGTTTTTTTAACTCACAATCACAGCATCCTGGCTGTCCCTGTCTGATGGTGTCAGTGTAGAGTAAGCTTTACACTGTCTCTAACCCCGTGTTGTCCATGTCTGATGGTATCAGTGTAGAGAGAGCTTTACGCTGTCTCTAACCCCGTGTTGTCCCTGTCTGATGGTATCAGTGTAGAGAGAACTTTACGCTGTCTCTAATCCCGTGCTGTCCCTGTCTGATGGTATCAGTGTAGAGAGAGCTTTACGTTGTCTCTAACCCCGTGCTGTCCCTGTCTGATGGTATCAGTGTAGAGAGAGCTTTACGTTGTCTCTAACCCCGTGCTGGCCCTGGCTGATGGTGTCAGTGTAGAGTGATCTTTACGCTGTCTCTAACCCCGTGCTGTCCCTGTCCCTGGCTGATGGTGACAGTGTAGAGAGAGCTTTACGCTGTCTCTAACCCCGTGCTGACCCTGTCCTGGGAGCGTTTGATGGGGGGACAGTGTAGAGAGAGCTTTACTCTGTATCTAACCCCGTGCTGACCCAGTCCTGGGAGTGTTTGATGGGGGAGGGGGCTTTACTCTGTAGAGATGTACAGTATGGAAACAGACCCTTCGGTCCAACTTGTCTATGTCTAATAGATATCCCAACCCAATCTAGTCCCATTTGCCAGCCCTTGGCCCATATCCCTCCAAACCCTTCCTATTCACGCCCCCATCCAGATGCCTTTTAAATGCTGTAATTGTACCAGCCTTCACCACTTCCTCTGGCAGCTCATTCCATACACGTACCACCCTCTGTGTGAAAATGTTGCCCCTTAGGTCCCTTTCCCCCTCACCCTAAACCTATGCTCCTCTAGTTCTGGACTCCCCCACCCCAGG
>NW_025214859.1:27383-29280 GCF_004010195.1 Chiloscyllium plagiosum
GGAAACAGCCCCAGCCTGTTCAGCCTCTCCCTGTAGCTCAAACCCTCCAACATCCTTGTAAATCTTTTCTGAACCCTTTCAAGTTTCACAACATCCTTCCATAGGAGGGAGACCAGAATTGTACACAATATTCCAACAGTGGCCTAAACAAAGTCCTGTACAGCCGCAACATGACCTTCCAACTTCTACACTTGATGCTCTGACCAATCAGGGAAAGCATACCAAACGCCTCCTTCACTATCCTATCTATCTGCAACACCACTTTCAAGGAGCTATGAATCCAAGGTCGCTTTACCTGGGAGTGTTTGATGGGGGAAGATACTACAGAGTGAGCTTTACCTTGTATCTAACCCCGTGCTGTCCTGTCCTGGGAGTGTTTGATGGGGACAGTGTAGAGGGAGCTTTACTCTATATCTGACCCCGTGCTGTCCCTGTCCTGGGAGTGTTTGATAGGGGACAGTGTAGAGAGAGCTTTACTCTGTATCTAACCCCATGTTGTCCCTGTCCTGGGAATGTTTGATAGAGAACAGTGTAGAGTGAGTCTTTCTCTGTATCTAACACCGTGCTGCCCCTGTCCTGGGTGTGTTTGTTGAGGGGACAGTGTAGAGGGAGCTTTACTCTGTATCTAACCCCATGTTGTCCCTGTCCTGGGAATGTTTGATAGGGGACAGTGTAGAGGGAGCTTTACTCTATATCTGACCCCGTGCTGTCCTGTCCTGGGAGTGTTTGATAGGGGACAGTGTAGAGAGAGCTTACTCTGTATCTAACCCCATGTTGTCCCTGTCCTGGGAATGTTTGATAGGGGACATTGAAGAAGGGCTTATGCCCGAAACGTCAATTCTCCTGTTCCCTGGATGCTGCCTGACCTGCTGCGCTTTTCCAGCAACACATTTTCAGCTCTGATAGGGGACAGTGTAGAGTGAGTCCTTCTTTGTATCTAACACTGTGCTGCCCCTGTCCTGGGAGTGTTTGATGGGGGACAGTGTAGAGAGAGCTTTACTCTGCATCCATCCCTGGACTGTACAACCCCTCATGCCTCTCCACAAGATACACAAGAGGTTGAAGCAGAGATAGGCCATTTTGCCTATCAGCCCTGTGGTACCATTGAATAGCTGATCGAATTTGGCCTGAGCTCTGGCTTCTTGTTTGCCAGCCCCCTCTGTCACAGACAGACCTTCAGCGAAGGAAATCTGCTGTTCTAACCTGGTCTGGCCTACAAGTGACTCCAGACCCCGGGTGACACTGCTGATTCTTAACAGCTCTCTGAAATAGTCATGGAAGTCTCTCTTCAAGGGCGGTTAGGCCGTGCTCGCCTGGCCACATCGCACCAAAGAATGAGTCGTGGAGGAAAAATAAAAATCAGCTGGAACATCGCTCACGCTCGCAGGAGAGAGAATTCCAAAGATCGGTGACCCTGGGTGAGGCCTCTAGTACACACACACACACGCACACACACACACGCAGGGAAATCCCTCCATTTCAACAGGTGACCCCCCCCTCATTCTGGAATGAAACGTTCCAGCTGCAGCCAAGGGAACCGATCAGCGGCAGCGGCGACGACGAAGCTCAGGGGAGTGGAGGAGGGATGGAAGGGAGGAGGAAACGTGGGCTGAGTAGGGGAGGTGAAGCGATGGAAGGGGAGGGGGAGGAGCAGGAAGAAGTGGGATGAGGAGAAGTCTGACTATTTGTGCACAGTGGCTGGTGGACTCCCCGCTCTGCCCTCAAGGTCACGCAGCCTGTAAATGACCCGCTATAGTGTGTACTTCATGCTGCAAGGGTGGTCACATCCTGACAGAAGAACAGGGAGCAGTTTGACATGGTAGGAAAAGGAGATGTCAAGCTGTTGCTCGGTGGGGGAATTGGGGTGTGTAAGAGATATGATGTTTTGCTTCAGTCT
>NW_025214859.1:29300-30483 GCF_004010195.1 Chiloscyllium plagiosum
ATAGATAGAGAGAGACACAGAGAGAGATAGATGGAGAGGGAGAGAAAAGAAGGGGGAGAGAAAGAGAGAGAGATAAAGAGAAGGAGAGAGACAGACAGTCAGTCAGACAGATGCCATGGAGCACAGGTCACGCACTGAGAGCGCTCAACATGACACCTCCTCCTGTGTTCTCACTTCCATTCTTATGTAGCGTTGCCAATCAGCTTCACACCCCTGTGTAACATGTACGCAGTGTCAGCTGTGGCCAGCACTTGCTCCTCTGACTCAGACGATTGTGGGTTTGAGTCAGGATCTGTGGGACTTCGACATGAGAGAGCAGACCCCATTACTTCAACACCTCAGCTGAAAGACAGTGCTACTGATAGCGTGGCACTCCCTTTGCACTGACCCTCCGACAGCACGATGCTCCCTCAGCACTTACCCTCCCACAGCACAGCCCTCCCTCGACACTGACCCTCCCACAGCACGGCCCTCCCTCGGCACTGACCCTCCCACAGCACGATGCTCCCTCAGCACTTACCCTCCCACAGCACAGCCCTCCCTCGACACTGACCCAGCACTTACCCTCCCACAGCACAGCCCTCCCTCGACACTGACCCTCCGACAGCACGGCCCTCCCTCGGCACTGACCTTCCCACAGCACGATGCTCCCTCAGCACTGACCCTCCCACTGCACGGCCCTCCCTCGACACTGACCTTCCCACAGCACGATGCTCCCTCAGCACTGACCCTCCCCCAGCACTGCCCTCCCTCGACACTGACCTTCCCACAGCACGATGCTCCCTCAGCACTGACCCTCCCACAGCACGGCACTCCCTCCCAATTTGTGGAAAGTTTCAGAGAACATCTCCGGGACACGAGCACCAATCAACCCCAACGCCCCGTGACTGAACACGCCAACTCTCCCTCCCAGTCCGCGGAGGGCATGCAAATCCTGGGCCTCCTCCACCGCCAAATGCTAGCCACCCCCACGCCCGGAGGAAGAACGCCTTATCTTCCGCCTTGGGACCCTCCAACCCACATGGCATCAATGTGGATTTCACCAGTTGCCTAATCTCCTCTCCCCCTATCCCATCTCATCCTAGATCCAACCCTCCAGACCTGTCCCATCTATCCGCTCCACCGCCCTCTCCGACCTGTCACCACCACTTTCGACCTTCATCTACCCATCGTATTCCCAGCT
>NW_025214859.1:30672-32911 GCF_004010195.1 Chiloscyllium plagiosum
GTCCCACACCCCCCCCCCCACATTTTTCGACCCTCCCCTCCCGTTTTGAACGCCCCTGTTGAATCTCCATTTCAGGCAGCGGGTACCAGGGTGCAAAAACTCGACAAATTCTGTTCATCTCAGCCCCACCCTCCCCTCACTTGCTCTCTGGTTCTCTCTGACCTGGTGACTCGCACTCCTGCCAGATGGAATGGCTCCTCCTCTGGTCCTCAATCGAAACACTTCCCTCCCTCATAATGTTGGACGACCCAATTAAATCTCCCCTCTAGCCTTTTCTGCCCCTGGGAAAACTGCAAAATCTCCATCTCTCTGCACGAACCCTCATCCCTGGCACCATTGAGACATATTCTGATGGCGGCTAAATCCGGTGATGCCCAGAGGAAGGGGGTAGACGCAAGGACGTTGCAATGACTCCCTTCTTGCCCTGGGATGTACACCCGGGGGGGGGGGGTTGTTTTGGGGGGGGGGGGGGGGGGTTTGACTTGCCAGTCCACTACGCCAAGACCCCAGTGAACCCACGCTGGCCCCTCGTCAGCAGGCTGAGAGATGGGAGAGTCGGAAAGCTGGACGATGGAGCTGCTTGTGGGAGACTGGGGCGGGTGGATACCACAGACCAAGAAAAGCTGCTATCACTGCTGACTGACGCAAATTGCTCTCACAGCACGGGGCAGGGGGGAGTCAGCTGCGTGCTAATAAACTGATGTGCAAGGATTACAGGTGGGCGTCAGGTTGGCCACAGGGTTCAGAGGAGATTCACCAGGACGTGGCCAGGAATGGAGTTACAGGGACAGGCAGGGACGTTTTCCCACCGCAACCTCGGAGGCTGAGGGGTGAACTCCTAAAGGTTTAAAATATCACAAGGGGCATAGATACGGTGAATGACAGGTGGATTTTCCTTAGGGTGGGGGATTTCAAGACTGGGGGCATATCTTTTAAGGTGACAAGAGACAGATTTTTAAAAGTCACAGGGCTATAGAGATGTCCAGCACAGAAACAGACCCCTCGGCCCAACCCGTCCACGCCGACCAGATATCCCAACCCAATCTAGTCCCACCTGCCAGCACCCGGCCCATATCCCTCCAAACCCTTCCTATTCATATACCCATCCAAATGCCTTTTAAATGTTGCAATTGTACCAGCCTCCACCACTTCCTCTGGCAGCTCATTCCATACTCGTACCACCCTCTGTGTGAAAATATTGCCCCTTGGGTCCCTTTTATATCTTTCCCGTCTCACCCTAAACCTATGCCCCTCTAGTTCTGGACTCCCTGTCCCCACTGAAAAGATTTTGCCTATTTACCCAATCCATGCCCCTCATGATTTATATAAACCTCTATAAGGTCACCCCTCAGCCTCCGACGCTCCGGGGAAAACATCCCCAGCCTCTCCCTGTAGCTCAAATCCTCCGACCCTGGCAACATCTTTGTCAATCTTTTCTGAACACTTTCAAGTTTCACAACATCTTCACGCAGAGAGTTGTGAATGCATGGAAAGCACTGCCAGCGGTGGTGGTGGAAGCAGAGTCATTAGGGACATTTAAGCGACTGCTGGACATGCACATGGACAGCAGTGAATCAAGGGGGCTGTAGGATAGGTTGTTTTATTTTTGATTAGGAATAATGCTCGGCCCAACAGCGTGGGCTGAGGGGCCTGTTCTGTGCTGTACATTTCTATGTTATATGTTTTATATAACATCTTTCCGATAGGAAGGAGTCCAGAACTGCATGCAATATTCCAACAGTGGCCTAACCAGTGTCCTGTATAGCCTCAACATGACCTCGCAAACTCCTGTACTCAATACTCTGACCAATAAAGGAAAGCAGACCTTTTTCTTTTAAGCACAAGGAGGGTGGCTCGTGTGTGAAATGAACTTCCAGAGGAATTGGTGGAAAGGGACACAGTTACAACGTTTCAAAGGCGCTTAGGTAAGTATAGGTTTGGAGGGATAAGGGACAAGCGCAGGCAGGTGGGACAAGTTTAGTTTGGGATTATGGCCAGCACGGACTGGCTGGACCGAAGGGTGTCGTAAGACTCTGACTGCGATAGAAGCTCATCTCCAAGGTCCGAAGAAGACTCAGACTGGTCTTGCAACACTAACACGGCTTCGCTCTCTCTCCACAGATGCTGCCAGACCTGCTGGGTTCCTCCTGCAATTTCCTGTCTCTAGTTCAGACTCCCATTAGGGGGAGTGGGGGGGGTGTGAAGGGGCGGTGGGGAGGTGTGAAGGGGCGGTGGGGGG
>NW_025214859.1:42372-50851 GCF_004010195.1 Chiloscyllium plagiosum
TATCCCTGCCCTCCCTCCCCCCCCTCTCCAAATTCCCCTGTCCTCCCGATCCCTTCGCACACTCCTGTCCTCCCCCTCATATCACTCCTACCCTGTCACACAAGCAACCTCCTCAGTCTATTGTCCCCTTCCATCTCCACCTCACTGCTTCAGTACCATGTCCCTGAGGGAGGGCTAACGTCCCAGAGCCGTAAGTAGGCCTGCTCAGCTGTTTACCTCTATAAAGATTGTTCATAAACCAGATGGGGTTTTACGACAATCGACAGCTAGCCAAGACTTTCTTTCCATATTCTTAAAATTCAAATTTCACCATCTGTCGTGGTGAACGTTAGCCCATGATTCTGAATTTCTGATTCAGTGACATTATCACTACGACACTGTTCAGCTTTGGAATGTACTGCTTTAAAAACGTTGTCCTGAACAGACTCTTTGAATTCATTGTGAATCACCAATTCCAAATAAATCATTCTCACAAGAGGTGCCTTAATCGTCTCATTTCTAATCTCTGCTCAAAACGAGTCCACATCTGTATCGTCAAGCTCTCATCTCACCCCTGACTAACAGAGCTATCCCATCATCCCTTCCTAGCTCCCCAAAACGTCCAGTACTCTTCTACAGTCCAGCCCCAGTCTCGATCACCTTGCAACCATGTCTCTGTAATGACCATCAGTTCACGCATACCTGCACTAACAAAATACGTCCATTTCGTTACAAATACCGCTTGCCAGTCCGGGCGTATGCTACGTCTTAGCACAGAGTCTAACCAATTCAAGATGAAGCTCACAAGAGATTCCGAAGCAACACAATGACCTAACCCTAGCTCTGATCACGAGAGCACTGCTCGCAGATTGCACTATTTGTTTTCAAAACAGCCTCCGAAAGAGTCTCACAGTCATTAACGTTTTTTGGAAAAGTCAGCTTGAGACAACTTGAGGAACCCGCAGCTTAAGCACTGACCCCTCTCATGAAGGTGACTCAGTGGTTAGCACTGCTGCCTCACAGCACCAGGGACCCAGGTCCAATTCCAGCCTTGGGTGACTGTCTGCATGGAGTTTGCACATTCTCCTAGCGTCTACGTGGATTTCCTCCGGGTGCTCCGGTTTCCTCCCACAGATGTGCAGGTTAGGGTGAATTGGCTATGCTAAACTGCCGATAGTGTTAGGTGTGTTAGTAGGGAGTAGGTGAATGGGTCTGGGTGGGTTACTCTTCGAAGGGGTTGGTGTGGACTTGTTGGGCCTGTTTCCGCACTATAGGGGATCTAATCTAATCAAAAATACTAACTTATGTCATCACCCAGGCATATTAATAGATATTGTGAACTTCTGGAAAGAATATTTTGCAGAGCAGATAACACTGGCTGAAACAGCAATGTTGCCTTTGTGAGCATCATACCACTGGGATGGTGAGGACACTTTCAGGAGAGAGGACATGTTAGTCAACGTGTGGGTGAAAGGAGGATGCGGGATTTGAACGCTGTCTGAGATAACGTGCCTCAGAGAGTCCTCCAGCACGGAGACAAGCCCTTTGGCCCAAACTGGTCCATGCCAACCAAAATGTCTGTCAACGCTGACCCCATTTCCCTGCACTTGGTCCAGCCATGCATTCGTCCAAATGCCGTTTAAGTGTTGGAAATGTACTGGCCTCAACCGCTTCCTCTGGCAGCTCTTCCTCAAGGTTTGACAGTGGAAGCCTTGTCACCCCCAAGCAGAGGGCTCCAAAAGGTACCTTCAAAATCTCCAGAGAAGTGACATCAGCCAGCTACAACTGATCCAGGGAGACACTCCGGTGCCCTTCAGCTGGCGTGCAAAGCACCTCTGGTTACACACCAGTGACAACCCGCGGATAAATCACTTTTCTGAGCTTAACCGCCACTTGGCCAAAATGCTTCCATGATAACAGTCTGCAGAAATGTTACCTTTCAGGTCGTGCCTGAGTTAGTTTTCAAGAAGGACAGCCGTTCACCAGAAAACACTAATTGCAATTGTATCCCTCATATTTCTTCTCGTTTGATTCTGAGGTAAATCTGAACTGAATTGATAGCACTTATTTAAGAGTGATTGCGCTTTGATGAAGTCAAGATTAATTTGGGAATTAGGAACAATAGGACTGACCATAGATGTTGGTCCTGGTTGTCAAGGAAACCTGACATATAGTTGCTTTGATGAAATATTCTTTTCCTCCTCAAAAGTTTTTACGTTATTCATTCACGGGATGAGTGCACCATTGGCCAGCTTCTATTGCCCAGCCTGGAGGGCAGTTAGAGTCAACCACGTTGCTGTGGGGTCCGGCATCACATGTAGGCCAGACCAGGTAAGGAATGCAGTTTCCTTCCCTGAAGGACGTTAAGGAACCATATAGGCTTTTCCAACAATCGACAATCATTAGCTGGAAAGGCAAGGACTGATTAGGGATACTCGACGTGGGAAATCATGTCTCACAAACTCGACTGAACTTTTTTGAAGTGGTAACAACAAGGATTGATGAGTGGTCGATGTGATCTACATGGACTTCAGTAAGGCGTCCGACAAGGTTCCCCATGGGAGACTGGTTGGCAAGGTTAGCTCTCACGGAATACAGGTAGAACTAGCCATTTGGATACAGAACTGGCTCAAAGGTAGAAGACAGAGGGTGGTGGTGGAGGGTTGTTTTTCAGACTGGAGGCCTGTGACCAGTGGAGTGCCACAAGGATCGGTGCTGGGTCCACTATTTTTCATCATTTATATAAATGATTTGAATGTGAACGTTGAAGGTACAGTTAGTAAGTTTGCACATGACACCAAAATCGGAGATGTACTGGACAGCGAAGGTTACCTCAGATTACACAGGATCTGGACCAGATGGGCCAATGGGCTGAGGAATGGCAGATGGAGTTTAATTCAGATAAATGTGAAGTACTGCATTTTGGGAAAGCAAATTTAGCAGGACTTATACACTTAATGGTAATGTCCGAGGGAGTGTTGCTGAACAAAGAGACCTTGGAGCTCCTTGAAAGTGGAGGCTCAGGTAGGATTGTGAAGAAGGCGTTTGGTATGCTTTCCTTTATTGGTCAGAGTATTGAGTACAGGGGTTGGGGGGGGGTCATGTTGTGGATGTACAGGACATTGGTTAGGCCACTGTTGGAATATTGTGTGCAATTCTGGTCTCCTTCCTATTGGAAAGATGTTGTGAAATTGAAAGGGTTCAGAAAAGATTTACAAGGATGTTGGGGCATGGATAGGGTAAATAGACAAAGTCTTTTCCCTGGGGTGGGGGGAGTCCAGAACTAGAGGGCATAGGTTTGCAGAGAGAGAGGAAAGATATAAAGGGGCCTAAGGGGCAATATTTTCATGCAGAGGGTGGTGCGTGTAGAGAATGAGCTGCCAGAGGGTGTGGTGGAGGCTGGGACAGTGACAACATTTAAAAGGCACCTGGATGGGTATATGAATAATGGGTATATGAATAGGAAGGGTTTAGAGGGATATGGGCCAAGTGTTAGCAAATGGGACTAGATTCATTTAGGATATCTCGTTGGCATGGATGAGTTGAACTGAAGGGTCTGTTTCCGTGCTGGACGTCTCTGTAATCCCAGATTTTTATTGATTTCAAATTCTAACATCTGCCATGGCAGGATTTGAACCCGGGTCATAGAGATGTACAACCCAACCCAATCTAGTCCCACCTGCCAGCACCCAGCCCATATCCCTCCAAACCCTTCCTATTCATATACCCATCCAGATGGGTCCCCAGAACATTAACAGTTCAATGATAATACCACTAGCTGTTTAAAAAAATGAAATTGACCTTCGTGCACTGACCCAGACGATCTTTAAACTACACCCTGGACTTGTCAGTGAAGAGCAGTGTTCTCTCGAGAAACACCACAGAGAAACGAGTCAATGGCCTGAGCTTCACACAAGTGTGCTGATCTTGGCATATCGGTGAAAAGGGGACAGCCTCGTGCTTTCAATTAGTTTCTCAAAACAAAAGTCTATCTCTGGATAGAAGCCTGGAGTACAGCCAGAAAGCTGACTGCTTGCAGAATTCCCTGTTGCAGGCAATAGCCACTGGAGACTCCAGACGGAAGGGGTATTGAGTGGGTGTGCGGCCGAAGGTCTGGACTGATTACACTCATTCACAGAATCAGTAAAGTATGGACACCACACGTCGGTTTATCGCGCTAGAGACTTGTGGACAAATTCATTTGGGGTTATTTTACTAGTTTTTACAAATTTATTCATGGGATGGAGGAGTTGCTGACCAGGCCTGTGTTACAGGGAAGCGAAAGTGAGGACTGCAGATGCTAGAGATTAGAGTCAGGATTAGAGTGGTGCTGGAAAAGCACAGCAGGACAGGCAAAATCCGCGGAGCAGGATAATCGACGTTTCAGGCAGGAGCACTCTAATCCAGTGTGACAGGGAGACCATTTTGGGGTTAATGGTTTGTGCTGTAATAAAGTTGATACACTGGTGTGTCGAAGGCCGAGGGGCAATCTGATAGAAGCATATGAAATCATGAGAAGCGTGGATAGGGTGGATGAAAATGTTAAATATTGGAGACATAGACTTAAGGTGAAGAAGGAAAATTTTGTTTGACACAGAGGGTAGTAGGCACCTGGATCCAGCTGCCAGGGAAGGTGATAGAAGCAGATACAATAGCAAAGTTTAAGGGGCACTTAGAAAGATACATGAACAGGCAGAGAATAGAGGGACATGGACTATGGGCAGGCAGACGGGATTAGTTTAGAATAGCATTAAGGTCGGCCCAAATACGGTGGGCCAAAGGACTTGTTCCTCGACTGTACTGTTCTATGTCAGAAGTCACGAGACCAGATTATAGTCCAACAGGTTTATTTGAAATCACAAGCTTTCAGAGCGCTGCTGGCGAACCACCTGGTGAAGAAGCAGTGCTCTGAAAGCTTGTGATTTCAAATAAATCTGTTGGGCTATAAACTGGTGTCGTGTGACTGCTGATTTTGACGACCCCAGTCCAACACTGGCAGCTCCACATCACGAACTGTCCTATGTTCTTGAGAAACACACACGCATTGCTTTCCTTCTTTTTAGGAATGTTTTACCTATCCTTCTTACTTACTTAAGTTTTATATATATTTTTTGCCTTATGATTTCTAAAGGTTAGCTCATAATAAATGCAATAGAAGTGTTATTTACTTGAAACTCATTGCTGCTGTGTGCAAGTGAATCCTCATTATGGATTTTAAACCTTTTGTTAAAATCCTTTACATCTCTGCTCGAGGAAGCTTTGTATAAACTAGCGTCAGTCCTGAGGGAGGGTCATAGGACCCGAAACGATAACTCTGATTTCGCTCCACAGACTGGCTGAGCCTTTCCAGCCATTTCCGTTTCTGATTTTGAATAAATCAGTACTTCATTTGCTATTCAGGGAATATGGCTGACTCATTCCTGATATCACAGGTAGACTGGGGGGGGGTGTGGAACGTGCAAACTCCACACAGTCACCCGAGGCTGGGATCGAACCTGGGACCCTGGTGCTGTGCAGCAGCAGTGCTAACCACTGAGCCGTCTTGTTCAGGTTGTACAGGATGGTGGTGAGGCCTCTTCTGAAGTCTCGGTAGTTCGCCTACAAAGCGATGGTCGCATTTTTGTGCAACCCTGCATTATAGAGAAATTGCGCTTTCGAAACAGTGCTTAAAGTGTTGGCGATGTGACCGTGCTCCAGCCAACACGTTTTAAAAGTTTGCGCTTTAGAAACAGTGTTCCCAATTCGTCAATCGCGTTACAGCGAGTCTATGTTAATGAAATGCGTGATATTGCAGAATGAACTGTACACTGTCCAGTCCTGGTCGCCCTGTGTTATATATAGGAAGGTATTATTAAGCTGGAGAGATTTACCAGGAGGTTGCTGGGAATGGAGTTCTGAGGAGAGGCTGGGACTTTTTTCACTGGAGGATAGGAGGTTGCAGGGTGACCTTTATAAAGTTTTATAAAATCATGAGGGGCAGAGATAAGATGAATGGCAGGTGTCTTTTCCCTAGGGTGGGGGATTAAGTCTAGGGGGCATATTCTAAAGTGACAGGAGAAAGATTTAAAAAGGACGGGGGGGTGGTCAACATTTTTTTTTACAGAAAGTGGCTCATGTGAGGAATGAACTTTCAGAGGACGTGGTGGATGCGGGTAACCATTACAATCTTTAAAAGACGTTGGGATAAGTATGTGAATAGGAAAGGTTCAAAGGGATGTGGGTTGAGTGCTGTTGGGACGATAGTCAGCATGGACTGGTGGGACCTGTTTCTGTGCTGTGAGAATCTGGACGGACAGACAGGCAATGAGCAGCCACAGTCAGACCAGTGCAGCAGATGACCATCCTGATCCTATGTTCATCTGCACTAGATTCAAGAGGCTGCAATGTGCCCCTTTCAGAGGAGACATTAACCTGAGCCAGAGCCTGGCCACTCAATCACAGCTGATTGAACATCTTCAACGTCTTTTACTCATCCCATCCCCATAACCCTGCACAACACTGGGAATCGCTGCTGCCCTTGCCAAGGGAGCAAATAACTATAAAAGGCATCGCTAGATATATGCACATTTGGAAGAAAATAGACTAATTAGTGACAGACAGCATAGTTTTGTACACAGAAGGTCACATCTCACCGACCTGACTGTCACCCCTTCATGACATTCAAAGATAATTGATGAGGGAAGGACAGTGGATGTACTTTATCTGGACTTTACTAAGGCATTTCATAAAGTCCCACATGGCAGATTGGTACAAAAATTAAAGTCACATAGAATTGGGAGTGGGCTCAAAACTGGCTTGGTCACAGAAGACAGAGGATAGCGGTAGAAGGGTCTCTTTTCAGAATGGAGACTGGCAACTTCTGGTGTTCCACACAGATCAGTCTAAGTTTAAGGGAGATGAGCGAGGGAAGTTTTTCACGCAGACAGGAGGAGGAGTCTGGAACGCACTTCCAAATGAGGTGGTGGATACAGGAGTCAGACAGTCACAGAGATGGACAGCACGGAAACAGACCCTTCGGTCCAACCCACCCATGCCGACCAGATATTCCAACCCAATCTCGTCCCACCTGCCAGCACTTGGCCCATATCCCTCCAAACCCTTCCTATTCATGTCCCCATCCAGATGCCTTTTAAATGCTGTCATTGTACCACATTGCTGAAGACATTTAAGAGGCATCTGGATGGTGACACGGATAGGCAGGGAAGAGAGGGATACGCACCGAATAAGGGCAGAAGGTTGGTTTTTCTTCGTTTAGTTCGGGGTGGTGATCAGCACAGGCTTGGAGGGCCGAAGGGCCTGTTCCTGTGCTGGACTTCTCTTTTGCTCTTTTTGTTCTCCTGTGTGCCTCCTCCTGGCCATTCCCAGAATAGCAGTGGCAGATGCCTGAAAGGGAGGCTCTTATCCAACTGTGAGGGGTAGGAGCATGCACGGCATTCAAAAAAAAAGACAGAGAGGGCGCCGAAATGGCAGGGATAGAAGAGAAGGTGCCAGATGAGCACAACATAGGCAGGAGAGAAAAACAGGTGCAGAGGTGTAATCCACACTCCTAACTGTCCCCTGAACTGTGTATCTCACTCGAAGCTGTTTCAGAATCAGTCCCATGGAGGGGGCGGGGGAGAGCAGCCACGTGTTGGTCCAGACTGGGTAAGGACGGCAGAGTTCCTCCTCTCCGGGAGTGAGCCAGGTTTGACAACATGGTTGCCTGGACACCATTATTGATCCCTGCTTTCAACTGCGGATTTTATTCATTGAATGTAAACTCCACAGGCTACGAGGAGGGGTCGGACATAGTTCTTACGAATAAAGGGATCAAAGGGTATGGGAGGAAATGTGGAACAAGGTGCTGGGTTGGATGATCAACTATGTTCCAGGCATGAAGGGCAGAATGGCATACTCCTGCAGCTATTTTCTACATTTACAGTGTGGAACTCGAAACCGTGCCAAAGGCCCTACCGTGCAGGTTGAGACCATCAAGTCCACAACAACCCTCTGAACAGCATCTCACCCAGATCCATCCCCCTACCCTATCCCTGTAACCCTGCTCTTCCCATAGCTAATCCACCTAACCAACACTTCCCTGTGAATTTAGCATAACCAATCCACCCTAACCTGCACACCCCTGGGCACTATGGGACAATTTAGCATGGCCAACCCACCCTAACCCGCACCTCCCTGGGCACTCCGGGACAATTTAGCATGGCCAATCCACCCTAACCTGCACATCCCTGGGCACTCCGGAACAATTTAGCATGGCCAATCCACCCTAACCTGCACATCCCTGGGCACTATGGGACAATTTAGCATGGCCAATCCACCCTAACCTGCACATCCCTGGGCACTATGGGACAATTTAGCATGGCCAACCCACCCTAACCTGTACATCCCTGGGCACTACGGGACAATTTAGCACGGCCAATCCACCCTAACCTGCACATCCCTGGGCACTATGGGACAATTTAGCATGGCCAACCCACCCTAACCTGTACATCCCTGGGCACTA
>NW_025214859.1:50943-53096 GCF_004010195.1 Chiloscyllium plagiosum
GGCAGTACGGGACAATTTAGCATGGCCAATCCACCCTAACCTGCACATCCCTGGGCACTATGGGACAATTTAGCATGGCCAATCCACCCTAACCTGCACATCCCTGGGCACTATGGGACAATTTAGCATGGCCAATCCACCCTAACCTGCACATCCCTGGGCACTATGGGACAATTTAGCATGGCCAATCCACCCTAACCTGCACATCCCTGGGCACTATGGGACAATTTAGCATGGCCAATCCACCCTAACCTGCACATCCCTGGGCACTATGGGACAATTTAGCATGGCCAATCCACCCTAACCTGCACATCCCTGGGCACTATGGGACAATTTAGCATGGCCAATCCACCCTAACCTGCACATCCCTGGGCACTATGGGACAATTTAGCATGGCCAATCCACCCTAACCTGCACATCCCTGGGCACTATGGGACAATTTAGCATGGCCAATCCACCCTAACCTGCACATCCCTGGGCACTATGGGACAATTTAGCATGGCCAATCCACCCTAACCTGCACATCCCTGGGCACTATGGGACAATTTAGCATGGCCAATCCACCCTAACCTGCACATCCCTGGGCACTATGGGACAATTTAGCATGGCCAACCCACCCTAACCTGTACATCCCTGGGCACTACGGGACAATTTAGCACGGCCAATCCACCCTAACCTGCACAATCTTTGGATTGTGGGAGGAAACCAGAGCACCTGGAGGAAACCCACGTAGACACTGGGAGAACGGGCAAACTCCACACAGACAGCTGCCCCAAGGGTGGAATCGAACCCTGGCACTGTGAGGCAACAGTGCTCACCACCGTGCCACTCTATGTCCCCAGTGTATTAGACTGGGGTTTCTGGATTACCCATCCAGGGGAACAACCGACACGTCACTGTGTCCTATTCTGCAGATCAGGCCTTCCCCTAACTATTTCCCAGTGAGGTCAGTGCGGCCGCAGGTTGGGAGGTACAGGCGGAGTTGGCTCAGTCTGGTGAGCAGCGTTCAGCTTCGGGACTTGGAACAAAACCTTGGCCTGATATTTGTTTTATTTCAGGAGGGAATCAGGTCTCAGTGATGTCAATCCATTAAGTTACGCCCACCATTAGCATAAAAACCATAAGGCGTGAAGAGACCTTGTGAACTCCAGACCTGCCTTGGAGCCTGTGAGACCTCTGTTACAGAGTCATACAGCACAGATACGGGCCATTCAGCCCATTACGTCAATGGTGACCAACAAACACCAAACCCACACTAATCCCATTTACATGCACTTGGTCCATATGCTATTATGTCCTGGCATTTCAAGTGCTCACCCAGATGTTTCTTAAAGGTCGCACGAGTACCTGCATCCACCACTCCCTCTCAAACAGCGCATTCCATATTTCTACCACCCTCTCGGGGTGGGGAAAAGATTTGCTCAGATTTCCTCTAAACCACTTAACCCTCACGGTAAACCTGTGGCCTCTGGTCTTAGACTTGTCTGCCTTGAGGGCGGGAAATGGCACGGTTTGGAAAGTAGATATTTGAAAGGAAAGGAATTCTCCGAGGGACTTGCCGGCAGCTAATAGATCGACCATGGAATTTTGTTTCTGAATGGGACCGGGCTGAGACCAGTGGTAGTGCAGAGGCAGCATTTGGCTGGGATTTTGCTATGCAGCTCACTCAAAAATTGGCCGAGGAAACCGGAGTTTCTCTCTCTCTCTCTCTCTCAGCGCGTCTGTACTGTGACCTGAAGGCATTCTGCTCGGCTGCCTGATCCGTTTCCTAGATCCTCTGTTCCCGGCCAACCACAAGTGCACTCCTGTTCCAATTCCCTCGGGGGCCACGGGCTGCAGGAAACAAACGCAAAAACCTTGGCAAGCCCAACACGAAGGCTGACTCACCGAGTAAGTTTTTCCCCTTCTATTCTCAGCGAGCAGCTCTCTCTCTCTCCCTCCCGCCTCTTGAGAGGGAAGGTCATGGGTTCAATCCTCTACTATAGAGACTGGAAGCAAAAATCCAGAGGTACAGCCCAGTCCAGATGGAGTGCTGAACTGTCGGAGATGCCACCGTCCAAAACTGTGTGAGAGACTGTGTGTGCGCGTCTGTGAGTGTGTGTGAGAGAGTGTGTGTGCACGTGTGGGGGGAAAAGAGAATGTGGGATGGGTGA
>NW_025214860.1:0-813 GCF_004010195.1 Chiloscyllium plagiosum
AATCTCAGCTCATCCTCCTCGAAAGTTATCCCCAGCCTATCCAACCTTTCCTCAGAGCAGAAATTTTCCAATTGTAGAAACATTCTGATCAATCTCCTCTGTACCCTCTCTGGTGTGATCACATCAACCCTGGAATGTGGGGATCAGAAGTGTGTGCAGTACTTTAACCACGATCAAACGAGTGTTCCTGACATTTCCCGTGTCATTTCTTGTGTGGGTGTCGCTTACACAAGAAATATCCTGGTTTTCGCACATGGAACTGGATGTGCACTCCATGGGGCTGGGATTTCCTACCATATGTTTATTTGTTAATTAATCCTGAATTAACTTCAGATTAAAACAAGATTATCAGCTACCCACCAATCAACTTCTTCCATAATACTCAAGCACCTAACTTTTTAAAAATATCTTTAAAATTATTACTATCTAAACACAATAGGCTTTAATTTGATGAACAAGTATTCAGATGTCTCCACTGTTACAATCACTTGAAGATTATAGAACATAGAACATAGAAGAATACAGCGCAGTACAGGCCCTTTGGCCCTCGATGTTGCGCCGATCCAAGCCCACCTAACCTATACTAACCCACTATCCTCCATATACCTATCCAATGCCCGCTTAAATGCCCATAAAGAGGGAGAGTCCACCACTGCTACTGGCAGGGCATTCCATGAACTTACGACTCGCTGAGTGAAGAAACTACCCCTAACTTCAGTCCTATATCTACCCTCCCCTTAATTTAAAGCTATGCCCCCTGTAATACCCGACTCCATACGCGGAAAAAGGTTCACACTGTCAACCCTATCTAAC
>NW_025214860.1:3411-6066 GCF_004010195.1 Chiloscyllium plagiosum
CCCCCACTTCTGACCCTACTAAAACATTTAAATCCTGGAACCTGCAACAGCCAATCCTGTCCCTGTTCTAGCCATGTCTCCGTAATAGCCACAACATCGAAGTCCCAGGTACCAACCCACGCTGCAAGTTCACCTACCTTATTTCGTATACTTCTTGCATTGAAGTATACACACTTCAAGCCACTTTCCTGTTTACAGACACCCTCCTTGGAAATTGATGCCATGTTCCTAACTTTATCTTTACCTTCAGCTACATTTGGTGAATTGAACACTGATTGTAAATATATAAATATCAAACGGACTTGAGTTTTATGATAATTAATCCAGTCTGACATTCTTGTTGATTAATATCTTGAAGAGAACTGTCCTCAGAACTCCAGCTGTGTTCTGACTTCATTCACAACTGGATTTGGTTGGACTGCAGATCTTAGATCTGTTCTGTTGTTTCTCGGATTGCTTCACTCTGTCTATCACTTGCTGCTTATGCTGTTAGGCACACAAGTAGTCTTCTTTGGTAACTTCATCAGGTTAACACCTCATTTTTAGGTATTCATGCTGCTGTTACTGGCATGCCCTCCTGAACTCTCTCAGTTGAACGAGGATTGATCCTCTGGTTTGATGGTAAGAGGTAAGTTTGGGAATATGCGGGGCCGTGATTCTGTGAGTTTTGTTGTAGTACAATTCTACTGCTGTTGGTGGAAGGAAAGAGCTAAACACTTACACTGTTGGCCCCATACACAAGATGCTACATGCAGTATCATGAACACTATTAGGCCAACACATGAAATACAAGCAACACTGTACAATGATGCATAATCACAACTGCAGCAAGAGGAGATTAAGATCCAACTTGACAAACGAGTTGGGGAAGAAGCAGCTGATCAGATTGTCTCATTCATAGTCACAAAGAGACTCTGTGAGATTATTGTATTGTTGGAGGTTAGGTGGAGGAGGTTGGGGAGATGGAGAGTCCTTCAAAAGAAACTAATCTGCCTGAGCGTTATGGGATCGGCTTGATTGTGATGCATTTCACAGAAAGCTAACTGAAACTGTTTATCCCCAAATGATAACAAGACTGGTGGTGCTTCCAATCATCACCAGAAACAAACCCCAGGATCCATGGTTCCGAGATGGATGTCAATTGCCAATCAACATCCAACTCCTGCAATCATTGAGCAAACGTATGCGTGATTACCCAGTTCTGATGAACCAGAAAATCACTGTTCACTCTGGGCAGATGGACAGCGATGTGGGGAAGTATTGGCCGAGTGGTATTGTCGCGAGACAATTAATCTAAAACCCCAGATAGTGTTCTGGAGACCTGGGTTCAAAGCCTGCTGCAGCAGATGGGGGAATTTGAATTCAATAAAAAAAACTTTTGAATTTCGAGTCTAATGATGACCATTAATCGATTGTTAGAAAATCCCATCTGGTTCACTAATGCCCTTTCAGGAAGAAAGTTGCCATCCTTACCTGGTCTGGCCTACATTGTGACTTCTGACTCACAGCACTGTGGTTGACTCTTACCTGCCCTCTGGGCAATTAGGGATGGGCAGGAAATGCTGCCGGGCCAGCGACACCCCCATCCTGTGAATGAATAAAGGAAAATAAAAGTCTGTACCCAGTGTGAATCTGTGCATGTTCAACGATGTTGTGAACATTTCCACAGCTAAGATCTCTATGTGCACAACTTTATGAGCTGCCAAAACTATTGTTCATTACTTGGCATGAAAAAGAGAAAAAAATCCTTCAACTGTGGCTATCAGTAAATTGACTGGTGTCTCAGCAGGAAGGATGCCTGAGTGAATCTCTTAGCACCGCCACCCCCGCCAACTCCCAACACACACACACACACACACACACACACACAGACACAGGGCAGGTGAACAGCTCCCCTGTCTGACTGGTTTGGCCAGTTTCCAGGTGGGATGGGTAAAGAATTCCCTTCTGGCATTCCCCACATTTCCAGAGTCGGTCCCGAGTGTGGCTGCACTGGTGTTTTGCCATATCAGATAAATGCTAGCAGACTGTTACGCACACAGTTAGCCCTCACCCTCTCCCCCGCCCCCCCAAAGAACCCAGTATAAAACAGTAAACATTATCTCCTGCTGTGGAGGGACAGCCTGTATTGGTCTGAGTAGGAACACTGAGCAGATTTACCTAAATGACAACTTAATCAGTGCAGTGACCAGAGCAAGTTAAGCAAGTCCAAACAAAATGCATTATAGCACAGAAAGAGGTCCATCAAATCCAAGCTGGCTCTCTGTAGCAGAATCCAATATTCTCATTCCCCCTCCGTACCCCAAACTCTGCAAGTTTATTTCCCTCAGAACTGATCTAATTGTTTTTATCAATCATTGATCTTCTCTACTTGCACCACCATAATAGGAAACACGTTCTGCAGATTTCCAGCCGATACAGTTAGCAGAAACACTTGCTCATTTCCCGCTGTCTCAAAACCTTACATCTGACTTTAACTCTTCTGCCATCACCTGTCAAATACAGATATTTTTGTCTGCTATATCTAGGTCTGTTATAATCTTATACAGCTCTACCAAAATATATCCAACTTCTTCACTTCAAAGAAAATCGCAATTTCTTCAAATCAATCCAGTGACTGCATTTTCTTCATCAGTGAACCACTCCAGTAAGTCT
>NW_025214860.1:6091-9928 GCF_004010195.1 Chiloscyllium plagiosum
GACGATGTCCTGTGATAACGTGTGAATGGATTACAGAAATTGATTATCATATTGTTCATGATTATGTGTTGATGGGAAGAGATTGAGGCAGAAGGGTTCTTCCTTCAGTAAATGGGGGATTCACTTACCTATGCTCATATGGAGGGGAGGTAAGATAATGGGAGTGGGAGACAGTTTAACAGGGTTGTGCCCAGTGCTCTCAGTCTTGTCTGGAAAGGGCAAATTCCTCTGTCTGGGGTTACGGGGCAATCCACATGTGTGGCTGTCAGAGGTTCTATTTTGAGATACTGTCAGCCTCCCCCATTCTGAGATGTTCTGTCTGTATTCTAAGAGTTGATGAAATAAGGACTTTGGCAGGAGAATGTTTAACCCTTGAGATCCCACGGTGCCCTGAAAGAGAAGCAGAAGGTATGGATCTGGTCCCTCTATGGTATCTTAACTTCCTCGTTCTGACCACGAATCTGACCAGTTGATCAGAATTGAATGCAATGATTGACTGTGACCTAACGAGAGCTTTGTCAAGGGTCAGCGTCTTTTCCGTGAGTTTGTTATCATTCCCCCCATTAATGAAGCCCAGTATCCCATTTGTTTTACTCAAAACACTTTATGTTTTCTCTCCTTTAAGGATTGGTAGACATTGTCCTCTATTCATGCTGTCCTGCTCTCTGTGTCTGTGCCATTCAAATATATATTCCCTTTCTACATTGCTTCTCTTCAAAATGCATCAACTTACTGTGTGTTCGAAAGAAGAGGCATATTCCACTCAAAATATTATCTCTCGCTCCACACATTCTACCCCCTGGAAAACAGAACAGTGCAGCACTGGAATAATTGGCCCAATATGTCTGTGCGGACCATGATGCCATTCCAAACTAATTCCACCTGCCCGGACATGATCCATAAAACTGCCAATCCCTGCCAGCGTATGCGCCTGCCCAAATGCCTCTTAAAGCATTGTGATTGTTTCTGCTTTTACCACCTCCCAGGAGAGTACATTTTAGTCATCTACCACCTTTTGCATAAGAACCTTGCCTGACATAACTCCCTTTAAACTTTCACATGTTGTTGAAAATACTCAGCAGGTCTTGATAAAATAAAAATCTGTTAATGTTTCGGGTCCTTCCTCAGAAACGTGAACTCTGATTTCTCTTTACAGATGCTTCCAGACTTGTTAAGCATTTCCAGAAGCTTCTGTTTTTGTTTCTGATTTGCAGCATCTGCTGTTCTCTCGGTTTTTATTTTCTTTAAATTTCTCCCTGTCCCTTGAAATCTATGGCCTCTAGAATTTGTCATTTCTACCTTGGAAAAAGATTCAGATTATAGAACATAGAACATTAAACAATACAGTGCACAACAAGCCCTTCGGCCGTCAATGTTGCGCCGACCTGTGGAATTTTCTCAACTCGTCCCCCGACACTATCCCAAAATCATCCATGAGCTTATCTAAGGATTGTTTAAAACTCCCTAATGTGGCTGAGTTGATTACCTTAGCTGGTAGAGAATTCTACACACTTACCAATCTCTTTGTGTAAAGAATTTGCCTCTGACATCTGTCTTAAATCTATCACCCCTCAATTTGTAGTTGTGCCCTCTCGTACAAGCTGTCGTCATCATCCTAAGAAAAATACTTTCACTGTCTACCATATCTAATCCTCTGACCATCGTGTATGTCTCTATCAAATCCCCCCTTAGCCGCCTTCTTTCCAATGAGAACAGATCCAAGTCTCTCAGCCTTTCCTCATAAGACCTTCCCTCCAGACCAAGCACCATCCTGATAAATCTCCTCTGCACCTTTTCCAATGCTTCTGCATCCTTTTTGTAATGGGGCGACCAGAACTGTTCACAATGTTAAAACTGTGGCCGCACCAGCATTTGTATAGTTGCAGCATGATATTGCGGGTCCAGAACTCAATCCCTCTACCAATGAAACCTAACACGCCGTATGCCGCCTTAACAGCACTATCCACCTGGGTGGCAACTTTCAGGGATCTATGTACATGGACTCCGACATCCCTCTGCACATCCACACTACCAAGAATCTTTTCATTGACCCAGTACTCTGCCTTCCTATTATTCTTCCCAAAGGGCATCACCTCACATTTAGTTGCATTGAACTCCACTTGCACCTCTCAGCCCAATTCTGCAGTTTATCTAAATCCCCCTGCAACCTGTAACATTTTTCCAAACTGTCTACTACTCCACATACTTTAGTGTCATCTGCAAATTTACTAATCCATCCACCTATGCCTGCGTCTAAGTCATTTATAAAAATGACAAACAGCAGTGGTTCCAAAACAGATCTTTGTGAAACACCACAAGTAATTGGGCTCCAGACTGAATATTTTCCATCAACCACCACTCGCTGCCTTCTTTCAGAAAGCCAGTTTCTAATCCAAACAGCTAAATCACCCTCAACTCCATGCCTCTGCATTTTCTCCATCAACCTACCATGTGGAACCTTATCAAAGGCTTTACTGAAGTCCATGTATATCACGTCAACTGCCCTCGTCTCATCTAAATGCTTGGTCACCTTCTCAAAACTCTCAATGAGGTTTGTGAGACACGACCTGCCCTTGACGAAACCATGTTGACTATCTGAAATCAATTGTTGCTTTTTAGATGATTATAACTATTATCATTTATGATCCTTTCCAAAACCTTTCCTTCAATGGAAGTAAGGCTCACTGGTCTATAATTACCTGGGTCATCTCTGCTGCCCTTCTTGAACAAGGGCACAACATTTGCTATCCTCCAGTCCTCAGATACTAAACCCATAGACAATGATGACTCAAATATCAAAGTCAAAGGCTCTGCTATCTCCTCCTTAGCTTCCCAGAGAATCCACGGATAAACCCCATCCGACCTGGGGACTTGTCTACTTTCACTCCTTCTAGAATTGATAACACCTGTGCTTAACTAACCTCAATCCTTTCTAGTCTAATATCTCGTACCACATTTTTGTCCACTACAATATTCTCCTTTTCCTGTGTAAACACCGATGAGAAATGTTCATTTAACACTTCTCCGATCTCTGCAGGGTCCACACCCAACTTCCCACTTCTGTCTTTGATTAGCCCTATTCCTACCCTAATCATTCTTTTATTCTTCACATACCTATAGAAATTTCAGGCTTATCCTTTATTCTGTTTGCTAAAGACTGCTCGTGTCCTCCCTTTGCTTTTCTTAGCTATCTCTTTAAATCCTTCCTAGCTGATATATAACTCTCTATTGCTTCATCTGCACCATTTTGCCTCATGAACACATAAGCCTCTTTCTTCTCCTTAACAAGAGATGCAATTTCTGTAGTAAACCATGGTTTACAAACTCTGTTTGTGCCAGTTGGGTCATCCCACAGTCATTGCCTTTCCAAAGACAACAATCCAAGATTTTCCAACCTCTCCCAATCCAGGCAACATCCTGGTAAACCTGTTTCCACCTTCCCAAAAGCCTTCACAATCTACCTATAATATTTAGATCAAAACGGCACACAATACCCCAAAGGTGGCCTGATTATAGTTTTATATTCACTCCCCTGACAGAAGAAGGCAATCCTGCCATTCACCTCCTTCACCACTTTCAGGGATCTTTCAGCTTGCAACTGAAGATCCCTCTGTATATCAGTGCTGCTCAGGACCCTTCCGTTTATTGTATACATTCCTCTTGCTATGTGTCTTCCAAAACCCATCACCTCACATTTGTCTGAATTAAAATATATCTGCAATTTCTCCACAAAACTTTCTGACTCATCTCTTTCTTGCTGTATCCTTTGACATCATTCTTCACGATTCACAACTTCAACAGTTTGTGCCATCTACAAACTTGCTAATTAAATCGTTT
>NW_025214860.1:9971-14048 GCF_004010195.1 Chiloscyllium plagiosum
CTGGGAGAAATATCAAAGAGGAGCCTTGAGTACTGTGTTGAGCAGCATGACCAACGTTTAATCAGAGGTCCTTACTAATACATGATGGGAGAGGGCTGTCTCTGGCTCCCCCAGATAAGTCCAGCATTTTGATGTGTTTACTTCATACGTTCCAGTAATATCTTCCCCCTGACCTGAACTTCAGGACTTGGAATGTCAGCTCGGATATTTCCATGTTCCTTTCCCAGTCTCGGATTCTCTCAGCTCATGCAGCTGCTTTGCCAGTTCTTTCACAAATGGTTTAACCCTATCCTTGTCATTGCACATCTCCAGCCTCCCACTACCACATGTCTCTGCTATCCCTCCCGCCCCTCCACTACCATACCCTGTGGCATCTGCATAGTCCATCCAGTCACTAATTCAAAAGGGGACAGCCCCGTCCGCCTTCCTGGGGTTGTCCACAGTTTCATTAGGCTGGTGGGGAGTACTCTAACCCATCGCTGTCCTGTCTCTGAGAGAGCCTTAGTCAGACTAGCTTTCAGTGTCTGCGTCATTCCTTCTACTGTCCCAGAGCTCTGGGGGTGGTATGGGGGATTGGATTTCTGTTCAGTACCAAACAGGGCACATAGCTCTTTAGCTATGTTCCCTGTAACATTTTTTCCCTTGGTCAGAATCTGCATAGGAATGCTTCCACCCACTGAGTAAACCTATTTATTAAAACCCAGCAGGACTTCCTTGCCTGGGATTGGGATGTGTGTGTGTAAAATCCATCTGTAATTGTTCCCATGGGCCCCTGGGTCCCTGCTGCTGCCTCCATTATATCCTGATTGCTTTCCCTGGCTCACACTGTGTACAGACTGCACACCTTCGACAAAACCTTGCTGTATTTCTCCCTGTTCCAGGCACGGATTGTAGTGGATCATCTGATATTGCATTTTATTCTCCCCAATATGGACCAGCCCATGATATGTTTTCAATAATATTTGTCTTGTACAATGTAGTGGCACAGCTGGATCAACCAGACTCTGTCGTGTCCTATTACTGCCCCACCCTTTTCCCATTCCTGTTTCTCCTGTTGTGGGACTGTTTCTGGGAATATCTTTAAACCACCTCTCTCACTTCTGAAGCTACGCCCATTGCCATCTCCTGACTGTTTCAGTCAGCATTTCACTTATAAGATTATTAAAGGATTGGACACTTTGGAGACAGGAAGCATGTTTCCGCTGATGGGTGAGTCCTGAACCAGAGGACACAGTTTATAAATAAGGGGTAGGCCACTAAGAACAGAGTTGAGGAGAAACTCCTTCACCCAGACAGTGGTGGGTGTATGGAATGCACTGCCCCAGAAGGCTATGGAAGCCAAGTCTCTGGATACTTTCAAGAAAGAGTTGGATAGAGCTCTTTAGGGTAGTGGAATCAAGGGTCATGGGGATAAGGCAGGAACAGGATACTGATTGAGGATGATCAGCCATGATCATAATGAATGGTGGTCCTGGCTGGAAGGGCTGAAGGGCCTACTCCTGCGCCTATTGTCTATTCACCTGCCTTACCCACATACTCACTGCCCTGTTGGTGTGAGGTTTCTACTTTCCTGTGAGCTATAATCTTCATTATTGCTGCTTCACTGGGAAAGTTAGCTGCTTCCACAAACTCTCTGACCTGTCCTTCATGCTCTAAGTGCCCCCAGACAGGGTGATGTACCCTCACCGACCCCAGGCCATCACTTGGTCATGAACTATACCAAAGACATGCTGTCTGTCTGTGTATATGCTGACTCCCTGACCCCTGGCTAATGTCAATGCTTCTGTGAGGGCTCGTGATGGTTCTGCCATTTCTGGGTAATTCTCCAGAAAAGTCCTCCAATAATTAAACAATCCTAAAGTTTGCCTTATCCCCTTCATGGGGTGCGGGTGGATAGTTTTGAACTCATGGTCTTTCGTTCCACTGGGATTGTACCCCTCCCTTCCTGATTTGATCTCCCTGATGTGATGTCCCAGGTACACAGGTACATATCTCCCTACGTTCTCACGTTCTGTGGGTTAATTTTAAGCCCGGCCTGCCTCACCTGACGCAATACTCTGTGTAATATCCGGATATGTTCTTTCTCACCAACTGAGGTAATGAGGTGGTGGTCAGATTAAATCGGCAAACTCCATCAGCCATGTATCGGTGGGATATACTGGAATATTATGGGATCCCTGAGGTAACTGGATCCAGGTCTACTGCATCCCTCAGACAGTAAATACTAGCTTATTCTGCCGTTCCAGGTCCACAGGAACCCATTCACAATATCAAGGGCTGAGGCTGTATCTTGTTGCAATTTTAATACATTAAATAAAGTGGTGTGGTTCGCTACTGTCGGATACTCTTTACTGGCGGATTTACTGAGGGAGGTATACTCAATTGTTAGGTAGGATGAGCCGTTCGGCTTCTGTGAGTTAGTCTGGGATACTGTTGGTCTGACTATTCCCTGCTTCTCTCAATCTGTTACTGTCACAATTATTGCCTCCTCAGCCCCAGCTTTAATGGGATCCGGTTTGTGTTGGGAGTGAGAGGGCCCTCGATCTTTACAGGATGTACAGATAATAACCCACATTCCTGTTTGAGTTACCCGCACTGCTATTTGGGTCCTAGCTATAACTCCCCAGATTCTCTGATTGTTCAAGTCTCCCTGCAAGGTAACTACTCTGGAGATGTCGCCTCTCCTTTGCGTCCTGTCCCGGACCTGGCCAGGTTGTTCCCATATTACAGTTTGTGTCTCTACATCAATAGTTGCTCTGAACTGTTCTAAAATGGCAACTCCCAGAATGGTCCCTTCCTCAGTTTCACACTCCCATATCTGAATATATTTTGCCATATCCATGATCTGCATGACAGGATTATTTCATCCAGCTTCCTCGATTCCCTCTCCAACTGCTCTCATTTTAGTAATTGAGGGGTGAGGGGCAAATCCGTATCGGTAACTGATATAGATGCTCCTGTATTAATATTGCTGGTTCCCAAACACAGCATCAATGAATATTCATGTGCCTACGTGAACACATGCACACACACAATGTGAACATCTATCTCCCTCTCTCTGCCTCCGTTCCTTGGCTATGTGCCCTTTCATGCTTCACTTGTAACATTGTGGGTCTTGTTACCCTCCCTGTACGGCAGCTATTCCCCGTGTTTCTGAGTTTGCCTCAGCTCTCATGGCCCAATTCAGAATGTGGTTAGAATTATCTCCCACTGGCAGTCCCATGTTTATAATTTCAGTTAAATGGGTCCCAGTTTAAAAACAACAAACTGATATCATCATCACAGGTTGGGTTTGGTAATCCCCTGTGGTCCTTACATACTTCAGGCTTCCTCTCTGTATGATCCTCGATATTACCCTTGGTTCCCTGAGTCACCAAGGTTATTTTAGCCCATTCATCCTGTCTTCTCCCCAGTGTGTCCCTGTAATATCTGTAAATGCCTGGAGGAACTGATCGGCTGTGAACTGGGGGGAACCGGCTCACACCCTCACCCCCTCATTGCAGGGACAGGTTCTGCTGTACACGTCGGGACATCTTGGCGTAAAAGATTTTGGCCTGACACCATCATCGGTGAGACTGTACCTCAACTAATTCATCTGTATTCTCCCAATAAGGCCCATTATTACCATTTCTCTATCAGGCTGGGTATTAATTCACCAACACTTGTTGTTTAGCCGGGTAAATGGTTCAGGTTTAGTTTCTGTCAGTTCCCTTTCTTGCCCCCCCCTGTCTGTCCAAGTTTGAGCTTTGATGCCCGGCGGTGCCATAGACACGGCCTTCTGGGCCTTGCAGTGAGGTGGGTGATCCCACCCATTGCCGTCCCTCTGTCCATACATGGGCGCTTTGTCATCTAACCTGTTCCAGTCAGTGTCACCTTCCTCACTGCCTTCTGAGGAGAGTGGGAGACTCGGTACCTCCCCCACTGTTACTACTACCTGGCCCTTTGGCTTTAAGTCCTCACTTGTTCCTGTTTCCCATAATAAAATAACACATCCTGTCATTCTTGGAATAAAACAGAGCAAAATGTGAATTTGGTTTGACTTGAAACATTAATAATTTGATATTCACTTTACATATC
>NW_025214860.1:14583-15947 GCF_004010195.1 Chiloscyllium plagiosum
AGTTGGTTCATTAAATCTTTGCCAAGAATGTTGTTTACTTTCCCCTTTTACTGTGATTCTGCAGGTTAGAATATTCTGAGAGTCAGTAATGTTCAGTAAGTGAGCATTGAATGATTTTGAATCTAACAGAGCAGTTTCCTTGTTTTCAGCTCATTATTCACTTTTTTTATTTCCTGGTTGTGTTGAATGTTACAGAAACAGGCTCTGACCAATGTTTCCATTCACTTGTGTTGGAGTCAGAGACAGCCACGTGGTCCGTCAGTTTCGGGCCGATTGATCAGTTTCTCTGTCCGATGAGATGGTGGTCTCCTGCTCAGTTTCAGATGGCTCACATGAGCGTCAGTCCATCAGTTGCTGAAACCCTCCATGCAGCATTTGTTGCCTCTCACCGTAACTACTTCAATACAGTCCCAGCTTGTCTCCCACATTCTACCTCCATATACTCATGATCACTTCAGATTCTACTGTCTGTGTCCTTGCAGCAAATTGTGTAAGACACCTACTTCAGTTTTAACCTGATCTATATTATGTTCAGGAAGATCATTTCCAAATTTGATTCACTGCTTTTAAACCTACCCGGGCCTTCCCTGCGTAGTTCCACACCTCCCTGTGGTATCTGCATTTATCCAATTCCAGCTGTGTGAGTGTTTCTTCTTTTATTCTCCTCCCTTTTGGTGGCTTTAGTTTCAGCTGCCTTGAACCTAAACTTGGTCATTCTCTTCCCCATTCCCTTCAATTCTCCTCCATTCTATTAGCTCTCCTTAATTTCTACCTGTTTGATCAAGGTTTTGGTTTCCACCCTTAAAACCGTCCCTTTGCAGCTCGGTAACAGCCCCGTGGTATCGTTGCCGAAGTGTTAATCCAGAGACCCAGGAAATATTCTGGGGACCTTGATTCGAATCCCATCACCGCAGATGTGGAATTGATTTCAATACAACTCTAGAATTATAAGCCTATTGATGAAATTATTCTCAATTTTGGGGCTGTATCTGCGAATGTCTTTAAACTTTCCTTACTCACTTCTGCAGATACTGCCACTGCCACTTCCCCAAATGTCTGCACTGTTTCTGTCAGTATTTCACTCGCCTTACCCACATACTCTCTATGCCGTTGGTGTGGGGTTTCTACTTCCCCGTGAGCTCTAATCTTCATTATTGCCGTTTCACTGGGATAGTTAGCTGCTCCCACTAACTCTCTGACCTGTACTTCGTGCTCTATGTGGTCCCCAGACAGGGTGATATACCCTTACCGAGCACAGGCCAACACATGGTCATGAACAATACCAAAGGCATGTTGACTGTCTGTGTACATATTGAATCCCTGACACCTGGCTAATGTCCGTGCTTCTGTCAGGGCTTTTGATG
>NW_025214860.1:34750-45221 GCF_004010195.1 Chiloscyllium plagiosum
TTACTGGTGCACTTCATCGATTGTCCAATCCAATGCTGGCCGATAAGAATTTTCCCATTTTCTGCTGTCCTGAAGAAGTTCTCCACTCACTGGTATCCTACATCAATTTTTATATTCACTGCTTCCGTAGCCCAAATTCCCCATTTTGGAGTGCCATACTCTAATTCTCCGATGTACTTTTGCCACACCGAAATTCTTCAATATACTTCCACTTTGCAGTTTTATTTTCCATTTAGTAGTTGCTGCACCAATTTAGGGCTTTGCTTCCGTACATCAAATCTCCCTTTCACCAATACTACACAAATTCTCATTGAGACGGCAACTCTCCAACTGTGTATTATCACGTCCCAGTTCTCTCACTTAATGCACCAATTTAATGGTGAGCTGAAACGAATCTGCAATTTACTGATGCTTGCAACATTTGTCCATTCTGACTGTTTCCGTAACCCTATTCTCATATGGAGGCGTGCTCTGCTCCAATTCTTTAACGAATTGGCAACCTGCACCAATGTGCTAATGTGATGAAAAAGTGCACAAAATCTCCTATTTACTGACGCCCATGAATTCTCTACTTACTCTTCGCCTGACATCAATCCTCACAATTACTGATACCCGAGCCCAATTTGACGATTTGGAAGTGACCTAGGTTAATTCTCACACTTACTGGTACCAAATGAAAAAAAAAAACTAGCGAAGAGTTGAAGAAAATTCATTTTCATTTTCTTCAACTCTTCACTAGTTTTTTTTTTCATTTGGTGTTTTCCTACAACAATTCTACCATGTAGAATTCCGCTGTTAGAAATCTCTATCTTTAGTGTACTTGGCATCAAATCTTCAAATTAATATATTGCTAAACGTCACCAATTCTCCCAATTCGTGCAACACTTCACCAATTCTCCAAATTAGTACCAATTTTCCCATGAATGTTACACTGCACCAGTTCTCCAATTTAATGCTGCATGCACCAATTCTCCCATTTAATATTACACTTCAACAACTCTCCCATTTAGTGCAACACTGAAACTCTACTGGTTTTGCTACTTTACTTTCCATCAACGCAGAAGAGACGCTACTCCTGCTAATTTACTTTGTTTATAATACAGGAAAAAGCGGAGACGCTGTATCTGCACCTTTACTTTATATGACACGGGTGGAAGCAGAGATGCTGCTTCTGCGACATTACATTCTATCATACACGACGAAGCAGAGACGCTGCTTCTGCTAATTCACTTTCTGTGATGTAGGATGTATTTCGGAAAAAAAGGGGAAAGCTGATGGAGGTTAGCAATAAATGGGAGAAATCTGTCCGGATAATACTAAATGGGCGAATTAGAGTTGGCAACCATAAATGGGAATATTAGTAAATGGGAGAATTGATGTGGGACAATACTTTGTGCAGCAAGTGTTCAGGACAGCAGTAAATGTTGGTGGTAGTGGGTATTTGCTAGTGCAAAACTGACTTGGAGAAATGGTGCAGGCATTAGTAAATGAGACAACTTTTGCAGTTCATGAAATGAGACAATAACGGAGGGAATTGGAGGGCATCATATGCAGATAGGAGAACATAGGCAGGGATCCATTAAATCGGAGAAACCTTGCAAAGGAGTAATCAAGTGGAGATTTGATGCATCCAACGATGAAAATGTGATTGACACAACGTTATGTGGAAGGTGTGCATCAGCTAACAACTAAATGGAAGAATTAAGGAACAAAAGCTGGATATGTGCAAGATTAGTAATTTGGAAGTTTCGTGAAGCGCACGCCAAAATTAGATAATTCTTGCAGCGGACCGTGAAATGGGAGAATTGTTGCACGAAAATACTTAATGGAAGAACTGGTGCATATTGGAACTGAATTAGCGAACTGTGGCAGGACATTATTAGAAGGGAGATTTACAGTAGGAGAGACCGAAGTAGGAGGTTTGGGTTAGGGCATCAGGAAATGGAAGAATTAGAATAGTGGTATGAGAAAATTTAGAATTGGTGGGTAAACGTAAAGGGGAGATGGTGTGCAGAGTGCAATTACAGTCGGAAATTCGTGAGAGTGCCAAAGAAATTGAGTATTGGTGTAGAACCTCATCTTAATGTTGTCAGATTTGAGAGAGTAATACCTTGTCAAAGGGTTGTGCTGAGGAATACCTATTTATGTCAACTCTCAGTGCAATAGTAAAACATGGTCAATATTGTGCCTCATTGTAGTGAGGTCACAACTGAAATGGTGCTACACGATTTTGGTATCAGTACTGAGGTATGGCAGCTCTCTGAGACTGTATGAATTGAAGGAGTACCTTATTGTCAGACATTCAGTCCTGGGAGTATGCTACATTGTCAGAGGGTAGTTCTAAGGTCGTGCCTCATTTTACAAGGTTCTGAATTGAGGGTGAGTGAAACAATTAGATGATCTCCAAATGTGATATTAGAACTGGGAGAAATGGTGCTTGCATCTATACATTGGATATTCGGGTCAATGGTCAACAAAATGAAAAAAAAATGAAGACGTGGAAACAGAGACGTTGCTATTGCTACCTTACATTCTATGGTACTGCTGAAAGCAGAGACGCTGCTCCTGCTGCTTTATTTTCGATGATACACGAGGAAGCAAACACGGTGCTCCGCATGCTATACTTTCTATGATACCGGAGGAAGTAGAGTCGCTGCTCCAGCTAATTTACTACCTGTGATATAGGAGGAAGAGAGACGTTCTTCCTGCTAATTTACTTCCTATAATACAGGATGAAACAGATACCCTATTCCTGCTACTTTATTTCTTGATGCAAGGTAGGCAGAGACGCTGATCCTATTATTTTGCTTTCTATAATATATTACACAGGAGAAACGCTGCGCCTGTTGCTTTATTTTCTGTGAAACAGGAGGAAGCAGAGACGCTGCTCCTGTTCCTTTACTTTCTATAATGCAGCAGGATCAGAGACACATCTGCTGCTACATTGCCTTGTGCAATACAAGAGGAAACAAAGACGATGCTACTGCTCCGTTACCTTCGATGATGTAGGAGGAAGCAAAGACGTTGATCCTGCTCCTTTGAAAATTGGAGAGGCTAAGAAGTATTTAACAAAAAATCAACAATTTTATTTATTAAAGTATTACTGAGAATACTTAACTGACAACTATCTCCAACTCCTTTCTGTAATCTATTGTTTTACATTCCCCTCTACAGTACTTGTCCGATAAAAATCCGAATTAAGATTTACAAAACAAATGTTCTTGCCTGAAAACCAGGCTCTTTTCGGTTCTTCTCTGTATTCCTGCCTTCTTTACTTCTTGGTGAATATGCATCACGGGTTACTTGCTGATAAAGGTACCTTAAGGAGCATTATTTTTTCGACAGTCTTTACATGTTAGTGGCTTGGCCACTCTCCTCTCAACGGACCAATGTACCTCAGTCTTATATACCAAACATTGGATTGTGCCATTGGCTTTTACGATTGTCATATACTAAATTCAAACACGATTGGAGTTTTTTGACATAAAACTTAAACTGATTGGCCTATTTCGAATCTGATTTTGTAGCCAATTAACGTGCGATGCTAACTGCAGGATCAAGAGTTTACATTATGTATTTCTTTCAGAACACCTGATGCTGTCTGGCAGTTCACCTATTTGTAAATCTCTTAAAGATAGAGTACACTCACAACACTCCTTCCCTCTGAAGTAAAAATGAACCATTATAATGAAAGGATGGCTTCATTTAAAAAAAATGGCATTATGCTAACATACAGCTAACCTTTAGATTGGATAACCTGAACTTGCTCACACATACCTTTATACATATATAACTTTAAATAAATACAAATCTAATCGAAACATTATCAATTAAATCCATGCTGAAACATCTGCGATTTTAATCTTTCGACCCACATCATGCACAGTTTTAAGTTAAAAGGCTGCATCATAAGAATCCAAAGGGATCGCCTCATATTCTTGTCTTTATAACGTTCTAAGAATGTAAGCGGATTGTCATCCGTATAGACAACCATCCCCGATACATTGTTGATTAAATAAGCATTAAATGTTTAAGACCAGTTTGCCAAAGTCAATAGCCCCATTTCAATCTGCATGGATTATCGGAAGGACAATACCATAACAAAATCGCACTCATATCCAATTCGTGAATTGGTGGACTGTATCGAGAATTTGGCCAAGCCAGTTGCATCACCAATTTGGACTTAAAGCGTATTTACTCGCAGATACCTTTATCAGAGACGGCGAATGAAGTTTTTGCGTCTGAAACCCGAATGTGCTATATCAGTTCAAAGTGATGGCCTGTGGAATTAAGAACCCACCCGCCACATTCCAAACACTCATGAACAGAGTTCTGAAATTGTCGAATGTTTCCTAGCGTTGTTCTGTCCACTGAAACCGTGTGTTCTTCTTCAACAAATTGGTTAATGTGGCCGCGACACTGCTGAATTTTGGAAATAACTGATGATAGAATTCACTGAGTCCGAAGATTCAAAGCATTTCTTTCTTTGAGTTTGATCGTTGACATTCCTGGATGACCCTCCTCTTTGCGTTCAGTGGGTTCAACATTCGATGACCGGTGTTACGTCCCAAGAAGATAACTTCTGCATCGCGAATTCAGTTGTATTTAAGTTTGTCACCAGCTTTGCTTCTTGTATTTGTTCAAAGGGCTCTGACAACAGTACCATGCGATCTTTACAGAGATCAGTACATCGTCTAAATAGTGTGCACAGTTTGTTAACCAAGTCACAGCTCTGTCAATGAATCTTGATTTATGGGCGCAAAGCAAGAAACTGGTGTTGAAATTTACAAGATCAGCGGTGATCCCATTCAATGGCTGAGCAGACAGAGGGTGAATGGAAGCTTCATGAGGACAAACATGTTTTCATTGTGAAACTCGCTGATTCACAAAGTGAAGCTTATTGGACTGAAGCAGTGGTGGTGATTTTCTTTCCTGGTTGTTAATTGTTTGAATATGACTGCTATTTCTCCTGTCCATGTTAACATCACAACTCTGAAGCATGAAAGCGTGAAGCACATATGGGGCAAGTGGCGCAAAATGTAACGTGTCTGACTCCAGATCAGAACATTGTAAAGATTCACTCCTATCCAGATCGAAGTTAACGCAGGTATTTATACACTTACAACCTAATCTTTCTCATTGTTCTAAAGCCGACATGAGGTTTGAGTTCCTGATCTGCAGGCCCGATAATTCCATTCAGTAGACGTCGCAGAGAACATCACAGCCAATGTTGCATCGTCATCACAAGTGAGGAAGACCAAAGAGTCCCACATGCTGCAGGTCGGCACCTTTCCATTTCAGGAGAAAGTGAGGACTGCAGATGCTGGTGATCAGAGCTGAAAAATGTGTTGATGGAAAAGGGCAGCAGGAAGGGGTTATGCCCGAAACGACGATTCTCCTGCTCCTTGGATGCTGCCTGACCTGCTGCGCTTTTCCAGCAACACATTTTTGAGCTCCTTTCCATTTCACAAAGCCAACGACCAAATCGCTGCGTTTCCTGGAAATGGCACTAAAACGAAATAAATATCCCTGTCTCAGCTTGGTTCTTGGACTGTCGAGGCACCTTCTCCTTTTATAAGAGGCTGGGACATTGACTCTGATGTTCGTCGGGGCATTAATTGATTCTAAGCATTGAAAGGAATCCTATCACAGATGCCCAGGCTGTTGTTGCTGAACAAAACAGCCCTGACTGTCAATTGAACCTGGGCCGCAGTGCTAAACATGCCAAAGCAGAACCACTACACGACTTGGGAGACGCGTGGGGTGTGGTGACAGCCCTTAAACCTCTTGGACGTTTTCTTTGCAGAAACAACCGCTTGACGATGTTCATCCTATTTTCCATCCCTTGGCCTTGTATGCCTTAGCATCACAAATACAGACCTGATTACCTCTCAAGAATGTGTGGATTTCATCAAAATGAGTTGCAGATTTATCCACCACTGGTGGGTAAAGTATTTGCTGCTTATCTACTGAAAACCTTCTGCATCTTACATTGAGTCTACATCCCTCGATCTTTGACCAAGAGGAAACATTTCTTTCAGCCGAGACCGCCTTTATCTCTTATTATTTTGCCCATTTCAATCATGTCTCCTCACAAGCTCCTCTACTCCATAGAAATTAGATCACAGCAACTGCTCGTTTCCAACCAAGCATCTGTTGCTGAATACTCGCTGTGTCCTGAGCCTGGTGTTCCAGTGATCTCTGGTACATGACAGTAAAAGCTAAAACATGAGGACTGATCTCACAACCGGAGTATGCGAATGGATCGACTGGTTTTAAGGTCCCGATTGTGGGATTGGGTCACGTCCACCCAACAACATTGACTGAAGCATCACAGACTGAACAATATAAATGTGTTTGCTGGATTGTCAAATGCCTCAGTGAAATTGGAGGTGGGAAATAAAACTGGGTTACTGATCGTGGGAGGGAGATAAATCTCCGAGTGTGGGTGGGTTTGAATCCTGATATGAAGAGCGTAGAGATGTGAAAGTGCGAGGGTTTCAAGGAACAAAATCATCACCTCGACGAATATTTTCATGTAAAAATGTATTGATTCCCTACTGCGTTTGTTTGGCATGTATTACTTTGCATAAAACAGTAACAAGTGACAATACTGTAAGTCAAATTCGAGCTGATCTTTCTGCTGCCACAATGCAAAGCGCTAACCACTGCACGATACCAGCACCACATGGAATAGCATGATGTGAAAACCAGTAAAGATAGTGGCAGAGGATATTTTATGAACAGAACCACAGGCACAACATGAGTAATTGACAGACAGTGACCGGCGCATGCGAACTTAAAGTGGACTGAAATTTTCACTTCGGTATCTCCAGAGCCGATGGCGATTTCATCACTGAGTTTCCTGAAGGCTAATATTGATACACTTCTCCAGAAGATGAAAGCATCAGGGAATAATGCAGTGTATTGGTGGAGTGTAAGTTCACAAAAAAAAAAGGTTTACCATGTGTTACGTCACCAATTTCCACATACAAGGAAGTGACCACCGCTTTGGAATATCGTGTAGTCCCAGTTCCCAGGCTTGAAATCAGAGAAACTGCGTGGTGCAGCATCGAAGATCAAACTGGAAATGTGAATGCGGATGAGCCAGTAGACGTGGTGACAGTGATGAAATCAGTGACTGCGAAGTTTTTCTCTCAAAGTATAGAGTCACATGAAACTCCGGGCTGGGAGCTCCAACATCACGTGGAGCAGCTTCTGTTGACGTGGTATACGTCGCATCAGGCAGGGAGCTCCAAACTCACCTGCAGCAGCTTCCGTTGATACGAAGCACGGAGCATTGGGACATCAAGCTGACAGTTCACACCTCACCTGGATCAGCTTCTATTGACATCTGCGCGGAGAGAAACGGTGGTAATGTTTTCGCTTTCCGACCTTTCTCATAGTGCTTACTCTGCTCCGGGTTAAAATGCAGGAAGGGATTTTTTCTTTTTCTCATTTCAGATTATTCAAATTCTTGTAAACTCGCACAGGTCGTTAAAGTACTCTCAACCTTCGAAAATTAGCGGGAACACGATGTTGTGATTAGGCACAAGATTACCACGAGTGATGGAGCAAAATCAGTAAAGTGAAATGGAAAGTCATCAGATGAGCGGAGAAGCTATTGAATGGCTGACGAGACAAAGGGTGAATGGAAGCTTCATGAGGAAGACTGCGTTTTCGTTACAAAACTTTCCTGTGCACAAAGAGAGGGTCATTGGAATGAAGCAGTAACAGTGATTATCTGTCTGGGTTGTTTGACTTTTGAACATGTGTATGATTGCTCATGGCCATGTTAAGATCATAATTCAGCAGCATGCCAAACTCAACACGCGCCAGCACAGTGTCACAATGGATAATGTGCTTGTTCACCTCCAGAGCTATTGGTTAAGTTGCGATTTGGTTCAAGACTAAGGCTGGCAGGCTCCAAATTCAAATACAAACTAATCTTCTGCATTGTTCCAAAACTGAAATGACGTTTTAATTTTTTACCTGCAGGAACGAAAGTCACTTCAGGAAATGTCCCCGAGAACATCAGAGTCAATATCCCAGCGTCTTCAGAAGACAGGAAGCTGATAGCACACATTGCTCAAGGGTACCTTTCATTTTCGAAACCCACCAACAGAACCATATCAACTGGAGGAATATTTGGAAAACAGTAACTGAGATGTGGGAACTCAGGTTCGCCTCAATTTTTATCATCAATGTCCCGCGAGACTGTGGAGGTTGCAACACTGAATTTGTAGAAGAGTAAGAAGACTGATAGTTCCTTTTACAAAACTTCAAAGGGTCATGGGATACTGCAGGATTTTGTTGAAATGTATTTCTCATTAACAATGTAGTTTAGGTTCGGTTAAATCACCAATTTCCTCACTCAAGGACTTAATCACTGCTGTGAAACTGACATAATCCAACTTCAAAAGGGTTAGAGTCAGAGACATTGAGTAATACATTGGAAATTAGGAAAACAATGAGCGCGAAGATGTGGCTGCAGTGATCCAATCTGAGTGCAATGCCCTTCTCTGATGACGCAGAGGTTCATGGAATGTGTGCTCCATCTTCACTTGGAGCATCTTCTATTGACATGGAGCAGGGAACATTGGGACAGCAGACTCGGGGAAAGTATGCTCAGCTATTTTAATGTTAAGTGAAGTAGTTTTGTGGGAGGAGACATGCTTGCGGATTGAGGGACCATCAGTCAGAGGAAACTATCTCAGTCACAAAAAACACTTCTGCAAAGATTAAACTCTTGGAGGAGCATCTGTGCAGAGAGAAGCAGAGGTAATGTTTGCGCTATCTGACCGCTCTTCTATGGCAGACTCTACACTGGGTTACATTGCAAAAAGGCATTTTTAGCTCATTTCATAGGATTCAATTTCATGCATATTCACATAAGTCGTTAAAAGTAATCAAAACCTTCAAACGTTAACTGCTATATACGATGCGGTGATTAGACTCGAGTCCACTTCTTTTCTGGAGGAAAAGCAGGAAAGTGGAATCGGAATTCATCACATAAACAGTGATCCCATTGAAGGGTTAGCAAACAGAGAGTGAAAGGAAGCTTCATGAGGACATATGTGCCTTCTTGGGAAATTCGCCTCTTCGCAAAGTGAGTAACATTGGACTGAAGAAGTAAAAGTGATTATCTTTATTAGGTTTTTAACTTGTGAACATGACAGCTATTGCTCATGTCAGTGATAACATCACAACTCTGAAGTTTAATCGCATGCCTACGATCGCTGGCGCAATGTGTAATGCGTCAAACCAAGTTCAGGTGTTTGTAGATTTGAATCTGACCCGGCTCGCGGGTAGCGCTGACTTCATCGCGTTCTGAGATGAAATGCGGTTTCAATTCCTGAACTGGAGGAACAAAAGTTCTTTCATTGATTGGGAAGCAGACATAGTCGCACACACTGCTCTTTACAACTTTCCAAACCCACCATTAGTTTATTGTATCACCTGGGTCTGGAAAGGAAACAGGATAAAGAGCCAAGTCCCAGCTTTGACAATCTTGGGAAGCGGAATCAGAGAAGAACTGTCTGACTGATCATAGATGGCCGATGAACCATTCACTTCTTTAAGAGGTTGTGACATGGACTCTCATGTCTCGCCGTCATTATTTGATCCGAGGTCTTTAAAGCATTCCCATTGCAGGTGTATTGCTTTTGCTGATGTTGCTGTGAGGATCAAAACAAACGCCGAGTTCGGCATGAGAATAATAACCGGATCATCGCGAAGAAAGTGAAAAAAAGGAACCTCTAACCGACCAGGGACAGCTACACGAATAGCACGCTGACATAACCTCGGCCACTATCCTTATTGCTTTTTTCCATGTGGTGCCAGGATCATGAAATGGTTGATCCTTGGAATTATGGCCGACAGCAAGATGTGCTCGAATCGCAGTGACAGCAATCGGCATTTTTCCCATTTTACTCCATGTAATGTGTGCTTAGCAAACGCGGGAAAAAAATCAATTTCCTTGTACATGAAAATGCTCTTCGTGGTGATCACTTTACTTCTTCAAACACCCGCTCCCTCACATGTTTGCGTTTCAAATATCATAACCACTCGTTATCGCAGTTTGTTCTCCTTCCCACAAGCACTAACTCTCCTCTACCTCCACCCTCCCATTTCACTGAGGTATTGCACAATATAACACTCACATTGACACTATTCAGTCTGTGCTGCTGCGGTCACTGTTTTGGGTGAAAGTACCCAATTCCACGGTCGGGATGTTCAAGCAATTAAATCCATTTGGTTGCAGCTGTTCTGAGATTGATCCTCGTGTAGCATCTTTTCCTGACACAGACACGAGATTGCTGGAGCATTGGGCTCAGGAAAAGTACACAGCGCGGTATTAAGCAAAAGATACTTTACAGCAAAGAACAAGTTTCTGTGCATTTGTCCAGTCATTTGTTTCATTTGTTCATTCGGCTCACCCTGGAATATTGCGTGCAGTTCTGCAATTCAC
>NW_025214860.1:45710-53099 GCF_004010195.1 Chiloscyllium plagiosum
TTTGCTCGCAAAGCACAATCCCAGTAGAACAAATCTCTCTTCATAACGCAAACTATTAAACTCGACAATAGCTTGTAAATCTCTTCTGGACGGTTTCCAGTGCTATCACATGCCTGCTGTAATGTGAATTGCAGAACTGCACGCAATATTCCTGGGTGAGCCGAATGAACAAATGAAACAAATGACTGGACAAATGCACAGAAACTTGTTCTTTGCTGTAAAGTATATTTTGCTTAATACTGCGCTGTGTACTTTTCCTGAGCCCAATGCTCCAGCAATCTCTTGTCTGTGTCAGGAAAAGCTGCTACACGAGGATCAATCTCAGAACAGCTGCATATAAATGGATTTAATTACTTGAACGTTCCGACCGTGGAGTTGGGGCACTTTCACCCAAAACAGTGACCGCAGCAGCACAGACTGAACAGTGTCAATGTGAGTGTTATATTGTGCAATACCTCAGTGAAATGGGAGAGTGGACGTATTGGAGAGTTAGTGCTTGTGGGAAGGAGAACAATCTGCGATAACGAGTGGTTATGATATTTGAAAAGCAAACATGTGAGAGAGCGGGTGTTTGAAGAAGCAAAGTTATCACCACGAAGAGTATTTTCATGTACAAGAAGATTGATTTTTTTCCCGCGTTTAAGAAGCACACATTACATGGAGTAAAACGGGAATAATGCCGATTGCTGTCACTGCGATTCGAGCACATCTTGCTGTTGGCCACAATTCCAAGGATGAACCATTTCATGATCCCGGCACCACATGGAAAAAGCAATAAGGATAGTGGCCGAGGTTATGTCAGGAACAGAACCACATGCACAAAGGAATACTTGGCAAACAGTGACTGAGATGTGAGAACTCAGATTCAGCAGAGATTGAAGAGATTCCAACACTGAGTTGCTAGAAGACTAAGTTTACTCAATTTCTACAAAATTTCAACGAGTCATGAGAGACTGCAGGGTGAGGGAGACAAAATAACAGACGAATAGAGGAAAGAGCAAAAAGACGATTGCAGCCAGACAAATAGAGTGTGGAGAAGCAAAATAAAAATCGCACGACCTTTCGACTTCCTTTGTAATCTTTTCTCATTGGGCTACAGTCACTTCCTTTAATCCTGTGCAACATGAAGTTGACGACTGTGAGCTCGTAGCGCATTGGTAGCACATCTGACTCCATCTCAAATGTTTGGATCTTACATTACGTCAGTGTCATGCTGTATAAGGGCAGCTCAAAGCCCGCGCTTTTTATAAAGGTGGAGTTTGCGTTCTGGGGCTGCTGCTCCGTCGTGCTTTTGGTTCAATGCAACACGTTTTTTTCACTTCCATATTGGAACAATGTGCCTGTGATGTGGTCTGTCCATTGCTTGGGTAAATGCTCAGTGGCACAACCGTGGGAAGTGAAACACAAACGGATTTTCATGGGGTTTAAAGACACACAGCCGCCTCCCTCCTCGCAGCCTTTTCGTTCAGATTGTTGCAGCGCTTTCTTAATTTCGTTGTAATGAAGTTTTATTACTTAATCCATAAACACACAACGTTATTTCTAATCTACCAAAGATTCCCACTCGATCTGTTAAAGCATGTGACCTTGCTATCAGAAATACATGTTTTCTGACATATCGCAATTGCTTTCCTCTCACCTTCTTCACATTAACGGTGAGGCTGAAATCATAAACTAAATCAGTAAAATCCAATCGCAGACAACGAGTTCAGTTCCAATTTTGGGTGATGCTGTCCGCTTCCGCATTGTCATCTGAGTTACAGACAAACTTTCCAAGGGACAAGAGAATAACGAGTCTAAAGTCAGGAAACTGAAAATAGCACAATACCGGAATTCCAGAAGTATCTCATTAAAAGTAATCTAAGTAATCTAAAATAAAAAAGAAGTGTAAAAAGGCCTTTTGAAAACAATTGATCTTTGGGTCGCAATGAAGGTGCCTGCGCAGATGTCTCAGCTTTGTCTCAAAATATATGTAGATGTTCCTGAGCATCACCCAAAAACAAGAAAGTGGAGACGCTGGAATTATGACATTTTAAAAAAAGCAAGCATCTGCAGAGAGCAAAAAACAGTTCAGGTTTCCAATTTGTAATGCTTCTGGAAGCGCTGACGACCTCCGAAGCATTTCTGGAATGTCTTGTTCGACTTCCCTCTGACTTAGAGCACTGATGTGAGACAGCCTCAGGAGCAGTCTGAATGAAACAAAATGTAGATTGTATTAACAGAGGAAAGTGCAGTCCAATTTCTGACAGTTTCTGAGGCATTAACGAGATGTCTGCAGAGCAAGCGTGAGATCAATGCGCGTTTTCTCTTTCTATCGCTTTTGCTGCAGATACATTTCCCCGTCTCACAAGATGAAAACCCCAAACGCAAGACGGAAGAGCAGAAGGACGCTGTTCACCCCATTGTGTCTGCTCAGCCATTCAATGAGATCATCACTGATCTGACAAATCTCAAATCCACTTTCTAACCTTCGCTCCACAACTCGAGATTTATCACATTAGCGTCTATTCCAATTACATTTCGGAATTGTGGATGACTGCAAACACCTGTCAAAGTTGAAGGGAGATTGAACAATATGAAAATAAACTATATAGCAATTCCCAGAACATAATCCATTGCAGTGTCAGGAATAAAAGACAGATTACAGAGCTAAAACGTTACCTCAATTTCTCTCTGCACAGATAATCCATGACGAGTTGAATATTTGCAGGATTTTTCTTTAATATTGAGACATTTCTATGGGACCTATCCTCCCTCATTCCATAAACATGTGTCCTACCGAAAACGACTTTAATTCAGATTAAACTTGCTAAGTATCCTTTTCCCCAGGTTGATGTCCTGATGTTTCCTTTTACATGCCCACAGAAACTGCTCCAGCTGAGGTTGGAGCTACCAGCCTGATGCCCCTGTGCTCTCTGCTCCATTTGAATGGAAGCTTCTCCAGGTGAGTTGCGAGCTCCAAGCCGATGCCCCAATTCTCCCTGCTCCATGCCAATGGAAGCTGTTCCAAGTAAGATTAGAGCTCCGAGCATTGATATTTCACGCGTCTCCATACTCTCATAGGTAAACCGCGCTCTCACAGGTTGTATCACAGTATCCACACGCTCCACGTGGTAATTCCCATCCGCATTTCCAGTTGGATCTTTGCAGCTGCGCCGCTAAGTTTTACTGCATGCCTTAATGGCATTGTATCCAGTTGCTAGCGTATTATCCACAACATGAGGACCTAACCATATTTTTAGTAACCACCTAATCAAATTTTCTAAAACACTTCTTTTCCTTATATTTTATTGCGTGTAAATATTGCAGCCATTCCAAAATCAGAAAATGATGGAAAACACAATGCTATCAAAATTACATTGTTAGATTCAGGCTGATGAATGCTGTTGAGCAAAGTTCATGTTGATACAAAACATGACCGTTAGTTTCCTTGTGGGAATATGATTTGTGCTTTTGAAGTTGAAAGTGTGCACCGTGCAAGTTTACCATAACAGATCTGAATAATAAAATGATTTCATAAAGTTATCATTCACCTGAAAATGTTAAGCATTCTTGCGTCAACCACACGGCCACTCTCACAGAGCTAATCACGTTAATTTAATTTCCCTGTGAATAAACGCTTATTAAATTATTTCTAATTTTAATCACTGCATTAATCAGCGTTTATTAATTCAAAGTTTAGTGTCAGTCTTTGTAGTAAACCAGCTCAGTGATCCAGTTTGTCTAGTGTAAGCGTAAAGCGAGGGATCATGCTTCCTGTTTCTTGTATATGTCTGCTGCTCAGGGTCAGCCTCACCAGTGGTGAGCAGTAATGCGAAAAAGAAAGACCAAGGTGAAATTAAAATGAACTGAATGTACCGAGGATTCTGGAAATCAGAAACAAACACAGAAATTGCTGCAAAAACGCAGCAATTTTGACAGTATCTGCAGACAGAAATCAGAGCTAACGCTTCCAGTTCTGTGTGACTTCCTTCCACAGCTAGAAAAAGGTTACATTTTAACGCAGGGGGTAGGTTGTAGGGAGGGTTTAAAAACAAAAGACAAGTGGAGATAGAGCCGAAAGAAGGAGAAATCGTGGAGAGCCAAAGGAAGGTACAACAATCATTCTGGGAGAATGAATCTGTATTAGTGGATATTTGGTGGCGAAGAATGGATGGTGTGAGATATCCTACCCTGTGACAACACAGCCTTTTGTGCAGACATTGGGGTAAATACACGTGAAGATGCGTCAAACCGTTAAATTGTTCAACTCAGATCTGAAGTAGAAGGCTAGAGAGTTGCCACGTGGAAAATAATGTCTTAGTCTTCCAGCATTTTTTTAACCAGTGTGTATCTCCTTCCTTGTGCATTCAAAGTATCTCCTCCTGCCAGTTGTCTGCTGTCATTGGACATCTTGCTTTCTCTCGGCTTCTACCCACCCTACATTATAAGTGTCCCCTTTATTTTGAGGTGCCCCTCTGTGTTCTTTCCATAAAGTTGAATTAATGATGCCTCCACTGTTGCAGGATTCGTCTGAAACGTTTCCGTCTGCTGGAGCAACCTCCTCATCCTCATTTTCTTCACTACCCTTCGTGCATCCCATCTGCTCTTCGTCAATATCAAATGTTAATGCTGACAGTCCATCCAAAATATTATTATGTCAGTAACCAGTCTAAAGTAGAATGGTTAACCGTAAATTTATGTGGAGTGCACCTTCTCGTATCCAGCTGAAATATGAACGCATGAAATCCAAACTGTTCGTTTCTCCATCTGTCAAACTGTCTGATATTTCAGCTGGGATCCAAAATTTGCCGGAAACGATGTTTAAATAAGTTACCCATATGTATGACCTCGGAGAAAATGAGGGCTGCACATGCTGGAGATCAGAGTTGAAAAGCGTGGGTGAGGAAAACTGTAGCCTGACCAGCTGTGCTTTTCCACCACCATCATCTATATGTATATATATATATATATATATACATATATATATATATGCACGACCGCCTATGTATTGTCAATATGTAAATAATTACATATGTACATATATTTGTATTTATTTATATCTCACAGATCCATTACAGTTACATTGTTAATGCTCTCCGGATGCTCTGCAAATGTGCTAGTTGTTGGTTCCAGAGAGGAATCCAACTTTACTTCACTGGGGGAATAAAACACAAGTACAGTGCAAGGGTGGGATATTCACCGAATTTTGACATTTTAAAAATGTCAGATGCCATGAAGCCTTCGGCACTAATAAAACTGTTCAGGACAACCGAGTGTGAAAATTCACTTTTTTTAAGAGAATGATGATAGTGGGTCTGCAGCAATCAGAATGGAATCGTGGCAGATCAGATTACTAAGTTTAAAGGAGGGAAATGAGGACAGTACCCCTGAAGATTCTCCAAGACACAGTGAAAAACCTTCTTCCTGTGTGTTCTGTTTTGGTTAGATCAATGAAATGTTTGTTCTCGGGAGTCGAGGGATATGGTTGTGAGTTTTCATTGTGGGACTGACGTGATCTGGTGATCCTGGATACTGAGTAAAGAAAGAGCTGATTTATGCAGAGGGCTTTCTCATCATCTTCCCTTTACTTGTTCCAGCCACATATCCCCTCTGGTTTTATTGTTTCGCTCTTTGATACTGAATCTCTCCTGTCCTCTACTCTGTCACTCAGTTTATTTTTGGTACTTCCCTTCTCCAACACCCACCGGCCACTTTCCAAGTCTCGGGAGTAATTTCAGGCTTGGTCTGTCTCTCACTTTTCTATCTTTTCATTGTAGGTCATCAATCAGAATCCTTCACTTCACTCTCTGCAAACAGATGTCATTGGAGCTGCAGGGTGTCCACAGCATTTTGGAGTAAGAAGTGAGAATTCTGTAAAAAAGGACAGTAGTGAAATTCTGTACACATTGTGAGGCAGATTTAATTCACTGACACAATTAATTAGGAATAAGACAGAAGAAGGGCTGATGAGCCAACATTCACAGGTTGTGGGCAGCTTCTTTAATGTTCTCGTGGTTAACACTGAGCTTTCTGCACTGTGATCTTGGTTTAAAATCCAGATGGAGAATGACTCCGTGTTGTTACATCGAGAGTAATCACAATGGAATTGGTTCTTAATGGAACGAGATCTGTGCTGAGTCGTTCAGGAGAGGGACTGACGGTACGTTTAACCCTGAATGACCTCGCTCTTCAGTTTTAATAGTGCGAAATGCATTGGAAGAGGAGTGAAAGGACTGCGCTGAGCTACAAAGCATGACTGGGAAAATGACTGAAGAAATAATCAGTCAAAGGTATTAACGTGTCGCAATTTCTTGTTGCGTTGTCATTCTCTTCCGGAATGGACCAATTACAATTGTTTTTTTCAAAGGAGCACGGTATTTTCTTAGTTTTTACTGATGTTGTAATTCTACTGAAGATATCATGTAATGATGTAAATTCAGTCCTGCTGAGGAGATTTCTCATCCTCCAAACGAACCATGCAGCAGGTGGACTAGATCAGATGTCATCCTCTACTCTGGAAAAGGCACACCTTGGTCCTGTGTTGTGGTGACTGAGAGGTTAAGGCAATGGTTTGTTAATGCACTGTGCTTTGCACGTGTGGGTTCACATCTCACTCTCGTCCATTTTAAGCAGCGTTTTGCTTTGCACCACTCACTGTTTGCAGGTATTGGAGCTCCCGGTTTTGTCATTTTACTTCACCACCGATTCTTGAACACTTCACTCTGCAACAAACTTCGAAACTGCCTCCTTCTTTTCATTGACATATCAACTGAATTTTTATAGTGAAATTGAACACGATTTTCTTGCACTTCATTCCTTCCATCTTGACTTTCAATGGGCTTACATTGAATGGGAGAGAACTGGGAAAATCAAGTAAAACGCGATTGCCCAACCGAATTGTTGATGAGAATTTTAAAGCAACATTTGGCTCAAGATTCTGATCAATATTCCAAACATTCTTCGTTATGCTGGTGGGGAGTTAATCACAATGGTACAGCAGAGGAATTGTCAGACAATTCACGGGAAACAGCTATTTTATAGAATTTTCATTCAGGCTATACCCCTCCTCTTGTGTGAGTCATGCAGTGATACATCATCTGTATGATCACTGATTTTGAAACTATATAAGATTCACCAGTTGCTTTGATCAATCTCAGATTGTGCACATACCAATAAAAAACAACTGTCGTGTGCGGAGTGCCTCTTTTTATATCCAGGTCAGAGGACTTATTTTTAAAATACAATTATACACCTAATTACTGTTCTGTGTTATCAGATAGTGATTATCACTTCACAAAAATCCATAATAATTTTGATTATATAGAATAAATCAAGCCATCGGAGAAAGGAAGTTAGAATAAATTAGAAGCAGGGTTTTGAGTGGGAGCAGCGGCCGAGTTGAGGTGA
>NW_025214861.1:0-875 GCF_004010195.1 Chiloscyllium plagiosum
AAGGATATTGGCCAAGTGCAGGAAAATGGGGTTAGTGTTGATGGACATTATGGTCGGCATGGTCCAGTTAGGACCAAAGGGCCTGTCTCCATGCTGTCAGACTCTATGACTCTATGTCTGTACAACAGAGCTGGGAAGGAATGTAACATTAGACAGAGGTAGGCAGGTACATAGATCAGAAATAGCCTGGTTAGTACACATTTGCATTTCATATTGTAGGAGTTGAAAATGTGTTGCTGGAAAAGCGCAGCAGGTCAGGCAGCATCCAGGGAACAGGAGAATCGACGTTTCGGGCATAAGCCCTTCTTCAGGAAGGAGTCCCCTACTAATTTATAACACAGCTTGTATGGACAATACATTTTTGCTTACCAATCATAGCAAACAAATCTGAGTGATACACTGATCCTTCATTATCATGGCCACCTTGCAATCCTGGTCTGTATAGGACACGACTGACAGCAAGACCGAAGTATGCACCAAAAGCATGAATAGTCATCGACGCACCAACATCTTTGGCCTGTAAAATACCCAGATGCCATGTGTTATTACCTTGGTTAGTGAAAATGCATAAACCTTCAAAATGCCTAGTTCAGGCAACATCTGCAGAGAAAGAAAAAAATTCAGTTATTGTTCTTTTTAGACCTTGGAGTTCAGGTTCATAGCTCCTTGAAAGTGGAGTCGCAGGTAGATAGGATAGTGAAGAAGGCATTTGGTATGCTTTCCTTTATTGGTCAGAGTATTGAGTACAGGAGTTGGGAGGTCATGTTGCAGCTGTACAGGACATTGGTTAGGCCACTGTTGGAATATTGCATGCAATTCTGGTCTCCTTCCTATCGGAAAGATTTTGTGAAACTTGAAAGGGTTCAGAAAAGATT
>NW_025214861.1:13533-17735 GCF_004010195.1 Chiloscyllium plagiosum
ACTGTCTCACTCACGCACGCACACCCACGCACACCCACACGGACACACACACAGCACACACACACACACTCACACTGTCTCACACACACACACTCTCTCTCACACACTCTCTCTCTCACACACTCTCTCTCTCACACACTCACACTCTCTCACACTCACACACACACTCTCTCACACATTTTCTCATAAACACACACTGTCTCACACACACACACACTCTCTCTCTCACACACACACTCTCTCACACTCACACACTCTCTCACACACACACACACTCATTCTCACACACACACACAGATATACACACACATTCCCCTTCCTCTCCTTCTGGTATGATTGACATTTCAAAACTTGTTTTCATTTTGTCCCTAAAATATTGCCGTTTGCCAATATTCACCGGAGCACGGAAACCCCCACCGTACCGCCCGTCGGATACTTTCAAATTGCCTCGATCAGGACCGGATTGCAAGAGTGCCAAGTCGCACCCGACAGGGGTGGGCGGGGTGGGGCAAGCAGAGAGACAAGATGGGGGCGACTCGTGCTCCCACGCACCACGTTTGCGACCGCAGGCGGTGTTTGTGGTTTCAGCCGGGGCCTGGCATTTGTGTAGCTGCCCAAAGCGTTTGCATTCGTGTCGCCCCTCACCGGACCCACTGCCGTTTTCCCCATGACGAACAGCCCTGCAATAATGAGCACCCCTCACCCCACTTCGCTGTCCGGTAACGGAGCCGGCGGTGAAGGGGTCAGTAGGAATGGCCGTCCCGTTTTCGCCAGCGACGGGTCGGAGATTTCCTCAGCCTCTTGCTGCCCCCGATTAGCTTTTACCCTGACGCCAACCAGAACGGTGGCTGAAAAGTCGGATGTTCCTGGAAACGCGGAACTTCCGTTCCCGTTTCTGCTTAAAAAGTGGACTGAAACGGGAAAGTTTTCCAAAAAAAAACACAACAAGCATTGGCTTAGACAATCGTTATCTTATTTTGAAAGCGAGTCCTTGACCCTCATTGCAAGCATTGTTTGCACTGCTGCCTGTTTGACCACGAATGGGTGGGTAGCATGCAGACAAACTGGAGCTACAGGGCTAGGTGCTTTCCCTGGCGAGATTGGTCTGCGTCTTAGCGACCACTCACCCATGGGATGGGTCTTCAAGCTGAATTGCTCAGTGTCGTAAGTGAGGTACTCATCACCCCTCAACAGAGTGTCTCTATTCTCTGCAGTAAAAAGAAAACACACTTTCAGCTTGAAGAAGGCCTGCTGGTCTCTCCTTCTGTTGCGAGGAGCTGTGAATTTCAGCCGATAAGTTAGAGGCCAGTTCCTAAGAGATCAGGCCACCTTGACACTCTGGCTGACCTGAGAAAGGATGTCGAGAAGGATGAGGGTCACCTCAGTCAGCCTTGTGAACTGGAGCCGCTGAGATGCTTTCCCAGTCTTCTCCTCCATCCACAGCACTCGCGCTATCTCTTCTCTCGAGCTGAAGATAGCTCATGGCTGTTTAATTGATGTCTTGCACCCTAGAGTGAAATCAGTAGACATCTTGAATACCGATGTATTCTCTCTCTCTCTCTCTCTCTTTCTCTCTATTTCTCTCTCTCTATCTCTCTCTGCCTGCTGCTGGGAAGCTATTGAAATACAGGTATACCCCTCCCCCGCTGTTTGAAAGTTCACTTTTACCAAGGACCTACATTGGTACCTGGCTTCGCAAACCAAAAGAAATCCAAAGAGGATTTTCACTTCTACGAGAAAAGGTGCAATTTTTTCCAGATAAATCAATGCTTCTTCACTTTACGCCATTTTGGCTTACGAAAGGTTTCATGGGAACGTTCCACCCTCGGATAACGGGGTTGGGGGAAACCTGTATGGTTCAGTTGTGTATTCCAGAGTCTGGCTTCCCTGTCGATCCGAGCTGAAAACGTGCAGATGAACCTTTCACGTCCACCATTTATTGTAGAGATGCAAATTGGGGTGGCACAGTGGCCCAGTGGTTAGCACTGCTGCCTCACAGCACCAGGGACCCGGGTTCAATTCCCACCTCAGGTGACTGTCTGTGTGGAGTTTGTACATTCTCCCCGTGTTTGCGTGGGTTTCCTCTGGATGCTCTGGTTTCCTCCCACAATCCAAAGATGTGCAGATCAGGTAAATTGGCCATGCTCATAGTGTTAGGTGCATTAGTCAGAGGGGAAATGGGTCTGGGTGGGTAACTCCTTGGAGGGTCGGTGTGGACCTGTTGGGCCGAAGGGCCTGTTTCCACACTGTAGGGAATCTTATCTAATCTAAATCCTAATCAAGTTCAGTCAATTCCCAGAAATACCTTTGAGTCAGGCATTGAGTGACTTGAAGTTGGCATGCTGTGTGGTCAGGTGACCCCTGCAGCCATCTTTGCGCCATTATCCATCCTTTTTCAGAGATCATTTTATGCCAGGAACGTCTTTGGTGTTAAAATCCGATGATGGAAGTTTGAGAATTGGTAGTCCGTTGTTGATCTCTGACGCATATGATGACAATAATATCGCCCCTTCAGTGGAAGGCAACCCCATTTGGGGTTGTTTCCATTTTCACCCCTTGCCCCATCTCCCCTCCCCCCCCACCCCGAAGCCCTCCCCTCAGACACACAGCTGTTCCTTCAGTGTCGCCGGGTCAGAATCCTGGGACTCCCTCCCTCAGGCCACTGCGTGGGGGGGGGGTCCCCTATATCACACGTGGTTCAAAATGGCGGTTCATCCCCACCTTCTCAAGGGGGAGATTAAGGAGGGGTAACAGGTCAATACAGGCTGGGCCCATCATGAGGCGTCTGCAGCAGCGAGCGTGGGTTCAGACAGAACATTCCGGTCTCCCTCGCAAACATCAGGCAAGGCAGTTCTTGTGTGTTCTTTGATGACTCGGCAGTTTCCCCCCTTTCTTTTTTCCGAAAGACAATCGGATTCTTGTTCCGTCTCCAAGCCAAGAAAGCAGGCCTTTGTGGCGTTTCCAGCCCTGGCCTTCTCTCAGTAACGTTTTGTTCCGACAGCGAACGCTGACGGGGAGGGATCGTTGGCTCTGACCTCATCTGGATCCGTTCCAGATCTCCCGAAGCAGAGAAACAGCCATTTTTCTTTCAGAGTGGAGAGAGAGAGAGAGAGAGTCAGACAGGGAGGTCAGGGTGTGGAGAGGGACCCCTTCCCTCCTGCGGGCTTGCTTTCGTTTCTATGACGACAAGGATGCAAGACCCAGGAGTAGGCCCCACTTCGAGCCTGCCCCGCCAGAGATCATGGCTGATCTTTCTCATGGACTCCGTTCCCGCCCTCTCCCCCCTTCATTCCTTCACTGTTCCAAAAATGATCGATCCCGGCATTAAAACCATTCCCTGAGGAGGCCTCAACCACTTCACCGATTCCCAACCCTCTGGGAGAAGAGGTTCCTCTTCAATCTGCTCCCTCCCTCCTCATTTCACCGGCCAGTGGAAACACCCTCTCTACCTCTATCCTATCTATTCCCTTCACAATTTTATATGTTGCTATAAGATGCCCCCTCATTCTTCGAGTATAGTCCCAGTCTACTCCGTCTATCCTCATAAACCGAATCCCTCAACTCCGGAATCAACCTCGTCTGCATCCCCCTCCAGTCCCCGTCCATCCTTTCTCAAGTGAGGAGACCAGGAGGAGGGGGAATGAACGGCTTGTCTTAGGATAAGTGGGTGAGGATTCTGGGTCGGTGGAGCTGAGAAGGACGAAGGGGGATCCAATCAAGACTGACAACACCGAGAGCCCTGGAGAGCGTGGATGTGGGGAAGATATTCCCAGGAATGGGAGACACCAGGACCCAAGGGCACAGCCTCAGAGCGAAGGGACTGAGATGGGGAGGAATTTCTTTATTCGGAGTCATGGAGATGTACGGCACGGAAACAGACCCTTCGGTCCAACCCGTCCATGCGACACCAGGACCCAAGGGCACAGCCTCAGAGCGAAGGGACTGAGATGGGGAGGAATTTCTTTATTCGGAGTCATGGAGATGTACGGCACGGAAACAGACCCTTCGGTCCAACCCGTCCATGCCGACCCAGATATCCCAACCCAATCTAGTCCCACCTGCCAGCACCCGATCCATATCCCTCCAAACCCTTCCTATTCATATACCCATCCAAATGCCTCTTAAATGTTGCAATTGTACCAGCCTCCACCACATCCTCTGGCAGCTCATTCCTCTGCATGAAAAAGTTGCCCCTTAGGTCT
>NW_025214861.1:19807-24158 GCF_004010195.1 Chiloscyllium plagiosum
GAGTGTGTGTGTGTGTAGGGTTTATGTGTGTGAGTGTTTGTGTGTGTGTGTGAGAGTGAGTGTGTGAGTGAGTGTGTGTGTATGTGTGAGAGTGAGTGAGTGTGTGTGTGTATGTGGGTTTGGGGTCTCCTTATGTGAGGATGGAGGGAGGGCAGCGATGGCTTTGCCAGACGGATTCCTGGGACTGACAGATGGAGAGAGACCGGATCGGGTTAGTATCATAATCCCCGGGAGGTTGGAACAATGGTGGAGGGGAGAGAGCTTATAGAAACTGTCGAGCTCTAGCAGGGAGCAGACAGGGTAAAGGATGTTCCTGATGACCCGGGGGGGGGGAGTCATCAACCAGGGGCTCACGGTGTCAGGACAGGACTGAGACGGGGAGAGCTGTCTTCACCCAGAGAGTCGGGGGGGGGGGAGAGCCTGTGGAACTCTCTGACGCAGAAAGCGGTTGAACGTTTCTATGAAGGAGTTGGATGTGATTCTTGGGAAGCAAGGGACTGAGTCAGGTGGTCAGCCCGTGATCGTACCGAATGGCGGAGCAGGCTAGAAGGGCCGAATGCCCTCCAGATGTCGTTGTGTTGTGCGTTTTGTCGGTTTCTGGGATTAATGCTCTTCCCGTTTCGCTCCCCACCAGCCATCTACAACTATGACGCTGCGCAGGAACCCCCCGAACTCTCGCTACAAGTGGGGGACACTGTCCGTATCCTCGAAACCCACGAAGGTATGTTCTCTGCTGGCCCTGGACCGTGACCCTCACCCCTCCTGCCCCACCATCTCACCCCCCCACCCCCCCCACCTTCCTGTACTCCATCTCCCACTGGGGTGCAGGGTGCATTTTACACTCTGTAAGAACGGTGTGGAACATTCAGAAATAAAAAATTCAGCCCTTTTACCCTCCATGGTCACGCCACACGAAGGTCAGGCCATGACCATCTCCAATGAGAGAGAGAATCTAACCATCGCCCCCTTGACGTTCAGTGGCGTTACCATCACTGAATCCTCCCACTATCAACATCCTGGGGGCTACCGTCTCCAACAAGAGAGAATCTAACCATCACCCCCTTGACGTTCAATTGTGTTACCATCACTGAATCCCCCCCACACTATCAACATCCTGGGGGTTACCAGAAACTGAACTGGACCAGCCCCATATAAACACAGCGGCTACAAGAGCAGCTCAGAGGCTGGGAATCCTGCAGCGAGTAACTCCTTTCCTATTCATATACCCATCCAGATGCCTTTTAAATATTGCAATTGTACCAGCCTCCACCACTTCCTCTGGCAGCTCATTCCATACACGTACCACCCTCTGCGTGAAACAGTTGCCCCTTAGGTCTCTTTTATATCTTTCCCCTCTCACCCTGAACCTATGCCCCGCTAGTTCTGGACTCCCCCACCCCAGGGAAAAGACCTTGTCTCTTTATCCTATCCATGTCCCTCATAATTTTAGAAACATCTATAAGGTTACCCCTCAGTCTCCGACGCTCCAGGGAAAACAGCCCCAGCCTCTTCAGCCTCTCCCTGTAGCTCAAACCCTCCAACCCTGGCAACATCCTTGTAAATCTTTTCTGAACCCTTTCAAGTTTCACGACATCTTTCCGATAGGAAGGAGACCAGAATTGCACGCAATATTCCAACAGTGGCCTAACCAATGCCCTGTATAGCTGCAACATGACCTCCCAACTCCTGTCCTCAATACTCTGACCAATAAAGGAAAGCATACCAAACACCTTCTTCACTATCCTATCTACCTGCAACTCCACTTTCAAGGAGCTATGAACCTGCACTCCAAGGTCTCTTTGTTCAGCAACACTCCCCAGGACCTTACCATTAACCATATAAGTCCTGCTAAGATTTGCTTTCCCAAAATGCAGCACCTCGCATTTGTCTAAATTAAACTCCATCTGCCACTCCTCAGCCCATTGGCCCATCTGAACGAGATCTCATTGCACTCTGAGGTAACCTTCTTCGCTGTCCACTACACCATCAATTTCAACCTAATGTTGCAGACCAGAGGGTATTGATGAGTGAGTTGTGGCTCAGTTTGTACAGATGTGCAAATGGTCATGGGAGGGAGGGTTGATAAGGGTGACCCCATAGATGTCGTGTATGGAGACTCTCCAAAAACAAAATCCTCCTTAACCGGCGACTGGAGTTAAACCTCCAACAACTTCGGTGGCGCAGGGGGGTACTGTTGTGAAACGGGTCAAAGGGCAAGAAAAGCACAGACAGTACTGGGCAGCGATATGGCGCCAGGGTGCGTTGTCTTTGCTGCACCTTCCCTGTTTCAGTGCACGATTCCATGCCCAGCGCCAGCCTCCACACCATCTCCAGGCCCACCCTGGCCATTTCCCGTCGCGAGGGGACAGACCTGCCTTTAAGAGCGGGCATCAGTATACGGCGCTGGGGGCGGGGGGGGGGGGGGAGATGGTGCTCAGGAGGTGCCCGGGGGGGGGGGGGGCACGATTCCCTACCCGCCCACCTCCCAGTGGATCAGCATCCGTTCCCCCCCCCATCTTTCAGAACACACCGTTCGGCACTCACCTCAATCTCTCTCTCTCTCCTTCCACAGGCTGGTACAGAGGCTACAGCCTTCACAATAAATCTAAGAAGGTACCGTGATTTTCCGTTTACACGAATTGAATTTTTGTCACGTCTACCGAAAAGCTTTTGTCTTGCGAGCAATTTGGGCAGATCACAGAGTTAAGGAGCATAGATAAGTAAATAATTGGTAAACAGCGGCCAAAACGAAAACACAGGTCCGGGCGAATGTTAAGAGTTTGCGAGTCCATTCAGTGTTCTAACGACAGTAGGGTAGAAACTGTTCCTAAACCGGCTGGTGTGTGTGTGTTCAGCCTTCTGTACCTTCTCCCCCCGATGGTAAAGGCTGTAGAAAAACATTGCCAGGGTGGGATGGAGCTTTGAGAATGCTGGCGGCCTTTCCCTGACCGCGGGCCTGGGAGATGGATTCTATCGATGGGAGGTTGGCCTTTGTGAGTGTCCAGGCCGGGTTCACCACTCTCTGTAACCCTCTCCGACCTTGAATGGGTACACAGTCACCGTTACCAGGTCGGGACACATCCAGACAGAACGCTCTCGATGGCGCACCGATAAAATTTGGCGAGGGTATTCGCCAAATCTCCTCAGCTTCCTGAGGGAGAAGAGACGTTGTTGGGCCTGTGTAACCAGTGCGTCCACATGAAGAGGCCAAGAAAGTTTGTTGTGGATGACCCACTCCCAGGAGCTTGACCCTCTCTACTCGTTCCACCTCTGTGCTGTTAATGTGTGTGGGGGGTGGGGCATGAGTAACATCCCGCTGGGTGTCAATAAAGTTCCTTGGTTTTGCCGACATTGAGAGCTAAGTTGTTCTTGGCCAGGTCTTCCATCTCCCGTCTGTAGTCTGTTTCATCGCCATCTGAGATTCGACCGACTGTGGTGGTGTCGACAGCGAACGTGTGAATGGCATTAGTCTGGTATCTGGCGCAAAAGTCCCTCTTTACTGTAACACCCTCTGACGCCTTTCAAACTGTCTAGTGATTTCCGGCCTCTGGGGTGATCTTTGGGAAGAAATCTCAAATCCAGGACGTCTGTGCAGAAGACATCTCCTCACGGTAGTCCCCTAGCCCCAACCATCGAATCCTCACAGTGTGGAAGCAGGCCCTTCGGCCTAATAAGTCCACACCGAAGAATAACTCACCCAAACCCACTCCGACCCCCCCCACCCCATCTTCAGCTGCTTCCTCAATGACCTTCCCTCCGTCACAAGGTCAGACGTGGGGATGTCCGTCGATGATTGCGCAGTGATCAGCACCATTCGCGACTCCTCAGGTATGGGAGGGGTCTGTGCTCAAATACCACAAGATCTGGGCGATATCCAGGCTTGGACTGACCAGTGACAATAACGGTCGTGCCACACAAATGCCAGGCTATGTCCATCAAGTGACAAGAGAGAATCTAACTATCATCCTCTTGACGTTCAATGGCGTTACCATCACTGAATCCCTCCCCCACTATCAACATCCTGGGGGTTACCATCTCCAACAAGAGAGAATCTAACCATCGCCCCCTTGACGGTCAATGGTGTTACCATCACTGAATCCCCCCACGATCAACATCCTGGGGATTACCGTCTCCAACAAGAGAGAATCTAACCATCGTCCCCTTGACGTTCAATGGTGTTACCATCACTGAATCCCCCCACTATCAACATCCTGGGGGTTATCATCTCCAACGAGAATCTAACCATCGCCCCCTTGACGGTCAATGGTGTTACCATCACTGAATCCCCCCACGATCAACATCCTGGGGGTTACCGTCTCCAACAAGAGAGAATCTAACCATCGCCCCCTTG
>NW_025214861.1:31954-39795 GCF_004010195.1 Chiloscyllium plagiosum
CTCTTACACACACACAGTGTCTCATACGCACACTCCAACACACACACGCACACTCCTACACACACACACATACTCCTACACACACATACGCACACTCCTACACACACACTCCGACATACACACGCACACTCCGACACACACGCGCACAGTGTCTCATACGCACATTCCTAAACGCACATACGCACCCTCCGACATACACACACACTCCTACACACACACAGTGTCTCATACGCACACTCCAACACACACACACTCCTACATACAGTCAGTGTCTCATATGCACAATCCGACACACACACACTGTCTCATACGCCAACTCCTACACAAACACTCATGCTCTCTCACACACACACTCCTACACACACACGCACGCAGAATCCCTCAGTCTTACACGCACACACACTCTCACACGCACACACACTCTCTCATATGCACATACACACACATATACTCATGTACACACATACGCACTCTCTCACATGCACAGTCCTACAGATGCGCGCGCACACACACACACAATCAATCCTAATTGAATCTAGTTCCACCTGCCAGCACCCGGCCCATATCCCTCCAAACCCTTTCTATTCATATACCCATCCAAATGCCTCTTAAATTGTCCCAGCCTCCACCACATCCTCTGGAAGCTCATTCCATACATGTACCACCCTCTGTGTGAAAAAGTTGCCCCTTAGGTCTCTTTTATATCTTTCCCCTCTCACCCTAAACCTATGCCCTCTAGTTCTGGGCTCCTTCACCTCAGGGAAGAGCCTTTGTCTATTTATCCTATCCGTGCCCCCTCATGATTTTATAAACCTCTATAAGGTCACCCCTCAGCCTCCGACGCTCCAGGGAAAACAGCCCCAGCCTGTTCAGCCTCTCCCTGTAGCTCAGATCCTCCAACCCTGGCAACATCCTTGTAAATCTTTTCTGAACCCTTTCAAGTTTCACAACATCTTTCCGATAGGAAGGAGACCAGAATTGAATGCAGTATTCCAAAAGTGGCCTAACCAATGTCCTGGGAGGCACTAGTCAGAGCGCAGCTGGAATATTGTGAACGGTTTCAGGGCCCCGTATTCAAGCAGAGATAGACTGGCCATCAGAGGCAGTCCAGAGAAGGGTCACTTGGCTGCTCCTGGAATTGGAGGGACCCTCTCATGAGGAGGGGGTTGAGTAGGTTGGGGGGGCTGTACTCCTGCAGATGAACGAGAGGTGACCCGACTGAAACAGGGACTTCGAGGGACTTGGCAGGGGGGAGATGTGGAGAGGGTGGTTTGCCCCCTTGTGGGAGAGTCTGGTGTCACCTCAGAGTAAGGGGTCTCCCACTGAAGACGGAGAGGAGCAGGAATTCCTGTTCTCCGAGAGGAGGGAAGCCGCGGAATTCTTCACTGCACAGGGCTGTGGGTCGGGAAGATGATTCAAGGCTGAGATAGATGGGATTTGGGAAGGGAACATTCCAGCACAGCAACAGGCCCTTCGGCCCCTCGATGTTGCACCGACCTGTGGAACCAATCTGAAGCCCATCTAACCTACACCATTCCATTCTCCTCCATGTGCCTATCCAATGGCCATTTCAATGCCCTTAAAGTTGGCGAGTCTACTGCTGTTCCACGCCCCTAGTACTCTCTGAGTAAAGAAACTACCTCTGACATCTGTCCTATATCTATCACCCCCTCAATTTAAAGCTATGTCCCCTCATGCTAGCCATCACCATCTGGGGGAAAAGGCTTTCACTGTCCACCCTATTTAACCCTCTGATTATCTTATATGTCCCAATTAAGTCCCCTCTCAACCTCCAACGAAAACAGCCTCAAGTCCCTCAGCCTTTCCTCATAAGACTTTCCCTCCGTACCAGGTGACATCCTGGTAAGTCTCCTCTGAACCCTTTCCAAAGCTTCCGTATCCTTCCTATAATGCAGTGACCAAAACTGTACGCAATACCCCAAGTGCGGCCGCAGCAGAGTTTTGTGCAGCTGCAGCATAACCTCCTGGTTCCAGACCTCGATCCCCCTCCCAATAAACGCCAAGACACCATATGCCTTCTTAGTGACCCTGTCAGCCTGAGAGGCAACTTTCAGGGATTTATGCACCTGGACACCGAGATCGCTCTGTTCATCTCCACTGCCAAGAATTCTACCATTTGCCGAGTACGCTGCATTCCTGTTACTCCTTCCAAAGTGAACCGCCTCACACTTTTCTGCATTAAACTCCATTTGCCACCTCTCCGCCCAGCTCTGCATCTTATCGATGTCCCTCTGTAACCCACAACATCCTTCGGAACTGTCCACAACTCCGCCTGCATTAGCGTGATCGACTAACCCATCCCGCATCCAGATCATTTATAAAAATGACAAACAGCAGTGGCCCCAAAACAGGTCCTTGAGGCACACCGCTGGTAACTGAGCTCCAGGATGAACATTTCCCATCAACCACCACCCTCTGTCTTCTTTCAGCTCGCCAATTTCCGATCCAAACCGCTAAATCATCTTCAATCCCGATTTTCCGTATTTTGAGCAAAAGCCTACTGTGGGGAAATCGAGAGGGAAAGGTAAGAGTTGAGGTTGCTCATGGTCAGCCATTGAAAGGCAGAGCAGGCCACCTCTGCTCCTTTCCCTCTGAAATCCCAGCAGCCCGCGGGGCGAGTGAGCGAGCGAACACCCTGTCTCTTCCTGTCTCCCGTCCAGAGCGGTAACAAGGCCATGTTCTACCACGTGCGAGACATGACGTACAGTCTGATCGAGGGCCGCTCCCAGATCCTGTCGGGAACGTTGCCGAAGGACGAGCTGACAGAGCTGAAGAGCAAGGTCATTGCCAAGATCGACTACGGGAACAGGTGAGGCCATTCTGCCCGCCCCAGGGTGGTGGGGGAGGTGGGGGGGGGGGGGGGGGAATCGCTCCCAAAGCTCACCGGGATCTCACAGTCAAGGAGATGAGGTGGATAAAGGAATGCAGTTGAGCCATCAACCACCTCGACACCGTCAGGACCCACGTGCAAGAATGCCAGCGAGAGCGACGTTGTCGGCCTGCTGAGGAAAGGGCACCGATTGGTGGCCTGAATGGTGGAGACGTCGCCAGGCACGATGGTTCGGTCACCCTCAAACCCAGCGCGGAAAACCCAGTGCTTTCCCCACGCCAACCAACTAGAGACGGCCTGACGGCGGGGATATTTGGTTTGGGCATTGGATGGGGGTGGTGGGGAGGGAGGCAAGGCGGGAGATTAGCGGGACAGAACCACCGCAGGCAAAGACGGGCCGAATGGACTTTCAAACGAGTCGGCGCCCGTTCCGTAAGCCGTGTCAATTGTTGTTCCCTTTCTTCCCCCCCGGCCCCGAAACCTGGCATTCTTGCACGGGTGGTCCTAATGGAAAATTTCGACAAGTCTTGCCCCCTCAGTGAGCCAATGGGAAAACTGGTTCGGGTGTCTCCGGGAAACGGAGGGAAGGAGAGGGGGGGGTAACCAGTCTCGATAACCTCGAGGTTACCGCTGCCGGAGTTCCAGACGGTGGGAGCTGACGGGAGTGGGGTTGTTCTTTGCTTCCAGGATCCTGGGGCTGGATCTGGTCGTTCGGGATGAAAACGGAAACGTCCAGGATCCAGACCTGACCAGCACCATCTCGCTGTTCAAAGCCCACGAGGCTGTCTCGAGGGGTATCAACGAGAGGATTCAGGAAGAGAAGGTAAGCCCACCCTTTCCGGGCGAAATTCCAGGAAAGGGAGGGGCAGCGGACATTCCTGTCAGGCCTTCCCCAAGGCCGGGGCGTCTCTCCCACCCATTCGCCGGCACGTTGACGCGGCTCCTTGCTGTTCAACCGTTCCCTGCACGTCAAGATCCCACAAACGCCAGCCATGGCAGCAGCTTAAATCCTTTCGCGAGTGCTGCCCATAAGTTGAATCTCGGCCAAGACTGGACAAGAATTAAATTTCAACACGGCGGTGCTCCGTCAGCACTGACCCTCTGACAGTGCGGCACTCCCTCAGCACTGACCCTCCAACAGTGCGGCACTCCCTCAGCACTGACCCCCCCGATGGTGCGGCCCTCCCTCAGCACTGACCGTCTGATAGTGCAGCACTCCCTCAGTACTGACCCTCCGACAGTGCAGCACTCCCTCAGTACTGACCCTCCGACAGTGCGGCGCTCCCTCAGTACTGACCCTCTGACAGTGCGGCACTCCCTCAATTCTGACCCTCTGACAGTGCGGCCCTCCCTCAGTACTGACCCTCTGACAGTGCAGCACTCCCTCAGCACTGACCCTCTGACAGTGCGGCATTCCCTCAGTACTGACCCTCCAACAGTGCGGTGCTCCGTCACCACTGACCCTCCAACGGTGCGGCAGTCCCTCAGCACTGACCCCCCGATGGTGCGGCACTCCCTCAGTACTGACCCTCCGACAGTGCGGCACTCCCTCAGTACTGACCCTCTGACAGTGCGGACCTCCCTCAGTACTGACCCTCTGACAGTGCGGAACTCCCTCAGCACTGATCCCTCTGACAGTGCGGAACTCCCTCAGCACTGACCCTCTGACAGTGCAGCACTCCCTCAGTACTGACCCTCTGACAGTATATCCCTTTATTAAGTGACTGAGTGTGTAATAATGAGTATCGTGCACCTGAATGATTCATTCATGGTCTGGTCTCTCTCTCTCCGCTCCCTTTCTCTCTTCCCCTCATTTTGTCTGCTTCTGTCTCTCCAATCCCTCATTCCTCTCTCTATTCTCCCTACCCCTCTCTCTCTCCCATCCTCTCTGTCTCCCCCCTCCGTCTCTGTGTGTCTCTCTCTCTGATTCAGTCCAGGATCCACAGTATGGAGGTGTGTCGTCAGTCCCTTTTCAACAGCTGCCATACCTACAGCCTGTACGTCAACCTGAACAACTTTGTCTGCAACATCAGTGAGGATGCTGAGCTGCTCATGTCCCTGTACGACCCGGTTCAGTCGGAATTCATCAGGTGAGTCCCGTACCCGCCACCTTCCACCCCACCCCACCCGGCACCTCAATCCCGACTTCCCGATCCCCGAGGACGGGATGCAGTACGACCCACCGCCCCCCGACTCTGCACTGGAGTACAATCGGACCAGAGTTATGGCGCCTTCAGATTCGAACCTTCCCCTGTCCGGTGTGACGGACAGTGCCCGCTGAGTCAACGAGGGGGATGGGTGTTCAGATCCAATCTTGCTCCTTTCTCCCATCCCTTAGCCACTTCCTCTCCTCCTTGGGAGACGGCCATTTGCCGTTTGGAGATGGCAGAAGAGAGAAGCTGCTCTTTTTTTTCCCTTCAAACTTCAAATACCTTCTCAGAAGCTGGTAACCCGTCACCACATCACCGTTCGATTCCACGGGGAGCATCCTTCACACTGATCCAGCTCCCTCTGAGCCAGCTCTCAGAGTGAGCAGAACCTCTCACCCCCTCCCTGTTTGTGCCTGTCAGCCAGGGCTCCCTGATTGGACCTGGTTAACAGCCCCGGTTGGGGAACTCAGATTCCCTGCGGTCTGCCTGTCTGACCGGGTCACAGTCACAACAAGTTGCCTCCTAATTCGCCTCCCCCCACCAATTTCACCCTCCCATCTGCCCCCCCAGCCAACACTCTACCACATTCCAAATTGCCCCAAGATTTTGCAGCGTGTAACTCCACTCCTGACTCCCCCCAGAGACTGTCCCCACCATCGACAAGGCCCAAGTCAGGAGGGTGTGAGGGAATACTCCCCACTTGCCCTGGATGGGGGGGGGGGGGGGGGGAACAGCTCCAACCACACTCGAGAAGCTTGACACCATCCAGGGACAGAGCAGCCCCCGGCTCGATTGTCCCCACACCCACAAACCCCCACTCCCTCCATCCCCGGACGCTCAGTAGCAGCAGTGGGTACCATCTACAAGACGCACTGCAGCAACTCGCCCAGGCTCCTCAGACAGCACCTTCCAAACCCCACGGACACTTCCATCGGGAAGGACAAGGGGCAGCAGATACATGGGAACACCACCCCCTGCAAGTTCCCCTCTGAGCCCCTCACCGTCCCGACTCGGAAATATATGGGGTGTCGCTGGGTCAGAATCCTGGCTCTCCCTCCCTGAGGGCGCTGTGTGGGGAGGTCCCTACACCACACACGGTTCAAAATGGCAGATCAAGATGGCGGCTTTCCCCCTCCCACCCCAACCTTCCCAAGGAGGGGGAGAAACGGGGTCATTAAAAGCTGGGCCCGACCAACGATGTCCTGTGAAGGAGAGTACGCCCACGCGATTCCTTCGCCAGCCTCTCGGAATCCGCGATCCCCCCCCCCCCCCCCCCCACCACCCCGGTCGTGAGTGGGGAGTGACGTTCGGCCTTCCTACCTCCCAGCGGCAAGCGTGACCCTTTTCGATCTGCCTCCGTCCCGCAGCGAGAACTTCCTGGTGCGCTGGACCAGACTGGGGACGCCCAAGGAGATTGAACGAGTGAACAAACAGGGAGTGCTCTTCACGGTAAGCGTCCGCCGCGGAACGCCAACCGGTGAGGATGGGGGAGGGAGGGCAGGTGGGCCGCTCTTCAGCCCAGCTCGAGAAAAGCGCGCGGGGACGGAGTCATGTCGTGTTAAAGGTGGCGCCTTGATGTGTGGGTCCACAAGTCGCAGGTTAAGACGGTCAAGGTGGTGGGTGGGGGGGGGGGGAGGGCAGGGCACGCTTGCCTTGATCAGTCGAGGTGTGGGTTGTAAGAGCAGGGAGGTTACGCCAGAGCTGTCCAGGCCACAGCTGGAGTTCCGGTCCCCACACTGTCGGAAGGAATGGGGTTGGACTGGAGGGGAGGTGCAGAGGGAGGACATTGCCTGGGACGGAGCAGGTCGGAGGCTGGATACGCCTCGGGTCAGTTTCATTGGAGCAAGGCAGGCTTTGCGACGCAGCGTGACCTTTCCATGAGTTAAAGCAAACACCCAGAACAGCTCACCTCGCCTCGTAAGTATGAGTGACAGGGAATTCCCAAAATTCCACTCTTTCATGAAAATAACATCAATTTATTCCGTAACTCACCATTCACAACTCTAAGCACCCCCACTTCTCTCGAAACCGCTTATAACCTGCCTCCAACTCTGTAACAATATGCTGTTCCAATAAAACACTTATTAAAGTGGCATCAACTTAATTTCAAAACCACATTAGCGGCTGTCATCTCCAGTATCCTGCTCCTTTTGGCTATAGATCTCCCTGAGTCATGTGCTGTCTTTTCTGTGAACATGTTTCATATGGAAAAGGTACCTTTGAGAGAGAGAGTGGTTTTAAATGGCAGTCTCTCTCTCTCTCTTGATGGCAGTTACTCTGTCGATGACAGTTACTCTCTGTCTGACTTTCAAAATGCCTGCTTTTTTTATATCCTCCTAACATCGGATCATCTCATTGGTTCAAGGTTGGCGAAAACAATAAATTCAAAATCGGTTTGGGTTTTAGTATCCCGGGGCATAATTTCAACTGATTGGTTAGATTCGAATTGTTGTCGAAACAGCAAGCAAAACTCAGGTATCTGTTTCACAGCCAAATGTCGCGTCCTTTCAATTTTCTAGTACACTCTGAGACTGCTCGCTGGTCATGTGACAGGCACTTGTAAGCAAAAAAAGCGTTTACTCTCTCTTAAAGGTGCAGCACACCCCTTCAACTTCGTGACACGGGGTGTCTGACAGAGGTCTAATTTTCTAGTACACTCTGAGACTGCTCGCTGGTCATGTGACAGGCACTTGTAAGCAAAAAAAGCGTTTACTCTCTCTTAAAGGTGCAGCACACCCCTTCAACTTCGTGACACGGGGTGTCTGACAGAGGTCTACAAGAGGCAGGGTAGATCAGAAGGAACCATTCTGCTGAGCAGAGGACTCAGTAAACCTCAGCGG
>NW_025214861.1:44059-46179 GCF_004010195.1 Chiloscyllium plagiosum
GTGTCTGTGAGGGAGAGTGTCTGTGAGGGAGGGTTGTCTGTGAGGGAGAGCGTGTCTGTGAGGGAGGGCGTGTCTGTGAGAGAGAGCGTGTCTGTGAGAGAGAGCGTGTCTGTGAGGGAGAGCGTGTGTGTGAGGGAGAGCGTGTCTGTGAAGGAGAGCGTGTCTGTGAGGGAGGGCGTATCTGTGAGAGAGAGCGTGTCTGTGAGAGAGAGCGTGTCTGTGACGGAGAGCGTGTCTGTGAGGGAGAGCGTGTCTGTGAAGGAGAGCGTGTCTGTGAGGGAGAGCGTGTCTGTGAGGGAGAGCGTGTCTGTGAGGGAGAGCGTGTGTGTGAGGGAGACCGTGTCTGTGAGAGAGAGCGTGTCTGTGAGGGAGAGTGTCTGTGAGGGAGAGCGTGTCTGTGAGGGAGAGCGTGTCTGTGAAGGAGAGCGTGTCTGTGAGGGAGAGCGTGTCTGTGAGGGAGAGCGTGTCCTGTGAGGGAGAGCGTGTCTGTGAGGGAGAGCGTGTCTGTGAGAGAGAGCGTGTCTGTGAGAGAGCGTGTCTGTGAGGGAGAGTGTCTGTGAGGGAGGGTTGTCTGTGAGGGAGAGCGTGTCTGTGAGGGAGAGCGTGTCTGTGAAGGAGAGCGTGTCTGTGAGGGAGAGCGTGTCTGTGAGGGAGAGTGTCTGTGGGGGAGAGCGTGTCTGTGAAGGAGAGCGTGTCTGTGAGGGAGAGCGTGTCGGTGAAGAAGAGAGTGTCTGTGAGGGAGAGCGTGACTGTGAGGGAGAGCGTGTCTGTGAGGGAGAGAGTGTCTGTGAGGGAGAGCGTGTCTGTGAGGGAGAGCGTGTCTGTGAAGGAGAGATTGTCTGTGAGGGAGAGCGTGTCTGTGAAGGAGAGAGTGTCTGTGAGGGAGAGCGTGTCTGTGAGAGAGCGTGTCTGTGAGGGAGAGTGTCTGTGAGGGATAGCGTGTCTGTGAGGGAGAGCGTGTCTGTGAAGGAGAGCGTGTCTGTGAGGGAGAGCGTGTCTGTGAGGGAGAGTGTCTGTGAAGGAGAGAGTGTCTGTGAGGGAGAGCGTGTCCGTGAAGGAGAGAGTGTCTGTGAGGGAGAGCGTGTCTGTGAGGGAGAGCGTGTCTGTGAGGGAGAGCGTGTCTGTGAGGGAGAGAGTGTCTGTGAAGGAGAGAGTGTCTGTGAGGGAGAGCGTGTCTGTGAGGGAGAGCGTGTCTGTGAGGGAGAGAGTGTCTGTGAAGGAGAGCGTGTCTGTGAGGGAGAGCGTGTCTGTGAGGGAGAGCGTGTCTGTGAGGGAGAGCGTGTCTGTGAAGGAGAGAGTGTCTGTGAAGGAGAGCGTGTCTGTGAGGGAGAGCGAGACTGTGAGAGAGAGCGTGTCTGTGAGGGAGAGTGTCTGTGAGGGAGAGAGTGTCTGTGAGGGAGAGAGTGTCTGTGAGGGAGAGTGTCTGTGAAGGAGAGAGTGTCTGTTAAGGAGAGCGTGTCTGTGAGGGAGAGCGTGTCTGTGAGGGAGAGAGTGTCTGTGAGGGAGCGTGTGTCTGTGAGGGAGCGTGTGTCTGTGAGGGAGAGCGTGTCTGAGAGAGAGCGTGTCTGTGAGGGAGAGAGTGTCTGTGAGGGAGGGTGTCTGTGAGAGAGAGACCATGTCTGTGAGAGAGCATGTCTGTGAGGGAGAGTATCTGTGAGGGAGAGTGTGTCTGTGAGGGAGAGTGTGTCTGTGGAGCGTGTCTGTGAGGGAGAGAGTGTCTGTGAGGGAGAGAGTGTCTGTGAGGGAGGGCGTGTCTGTGAGGGAGGGTGTGTCTGTGAGGGAGAGCGAGTCTGTGAGGGACCGTGTCTGTGAGGGAGAGAGTGTCTGTGAGGGAGAGCGTGTCTGTGAAGGAGAGAGTGTCTGTGAGAGAGTGTGTGACTGTGAGGGAGAGCGTGTCTGTGAGAGACAGTGTCTGTGAGGGAGAGCGTGTCTGTGAGGGAGAGTGTCTGTGAGGGAGACAGTGTCTGTGAGGGAGAGAGTGTCTGTGAGAGAGAGCGTGTCTATGAGGGAGGGCGTGTTTGTGAAGGAGAGCATGTCTGTGAGGGAGAGAGTGTCTGTGAGGGAGAGCGTGTTTGTGAGGGAGAGAGTGTCTGTGAGGGAGAGCGTGTCTGTGAAGGAGA
>NW_025214861.1:47241-48571 GCF_004010195.1 Chiloscyllium plagiosum
TGTGAGGGAGGGCGTGTCTGTGAGAGAGAGCGTGTCTGTGAGGGAGAGCGTGTCTGTGAGGGAGAGAGTTTCTGTGATGGAGAGCGTGTCTGTGAGGGAGAGTATGTCTGTGAGGGTGAGCGTGTCTGTGAGGGAGAGTGCATGTGAGGGAGAGTGTCTGTTAGGGTGAGCGTGTCTGTGAGGCAGAGTGTGTCTGTGAGGGAGGGCGTGTCTGTGAGAGAGAGCGTGTCTGTGAGGGAGAGCGTGTCTGTGAGGGAGAGAGTTTCTGTGATGGAGAGCGTGTCTGTGAGGGAGAGTATGTCTGTGAGGGTGAGCGTGTCTGTGAGGGAGAGTGCATGTGAGGGAGAGTGTCTGTTAGGGTGAGCGTGTCTGTGAGGCAGAGTGTGTCTGTGAGGGAGTGAGTGTCTGTGAGGGAGGGCGTGTCTGTGAGGGAGGATGTGTCTGTGAGGGAAAGCGTGTCTGTGAGGGAAAGCGTGTCTGTGAGGGAGGGTGTGTCTGTGAGGGAGGGTGTGTCTGTGAGGGAGAGAGTGTCTGTAAGGGAGAGTGTCTGTAAGGGAGAGTGTCTGTGAAGGAGAGAGTGTGAGGGAGGGCGTGTCTGTGAGGGAGGGCGTGTCTGTGAGGGAGAGAGTGTCTGTGAAGGAGAGAGTGTCTGTGAGGCAGAGTGTGTCTGTGAGGGAGAGCGTGTCTGAAAGAGAGCGTGTCTGTGAGGGAGAGAGTGTCTGTGAGGGAGAGTGTCTGTGAGAGAGAGCGTGTCTGTGAGGGAGAGCGTGTCTGTGAGGGAGAGTGTGACTGTGAGGGAGGGCGTGTCTGTGAGGGAGGGCGTGTCTGTGAGGCAGAGTGTGTCTGTGTGGGAGTAAGTGTCTGTGAGGGAGACCATAAGACCATAAGACCATCAGACCATTAGACATAGGAGTGGAAGTAAGGCCATTCGGCCCATCAAGTCCACTCCGCCATTCAATCATGGCTGATGCGCATTTCAGCTCCACTTACCAGCGTTCTCCCCGTAGCCCTTAATTCCTCGAGACAACAAGAATCTATCAATCTCGGCCTTCAACTGGACTTCATTGAGTTGTAGAAATGAGTTGAGTTGCTATAAATGTGTTTTTCTTATTGCTGATGTCTTTTCGAAGTGGATTGAAGCCTACCCTCCTCCTAACGCTACTGCTGAGACTGTGGTGAAGATTTTGTTTAAGGAAATAATTCCCTGCTTCAGTATACCTGCGTGCATTAACTCGGACAATGGACCACACTTTGTAGGTAATATTAACGGAGAACTCTGTTCCCAGCTTTGTATTTGTCAGCAACTGCATGGTGCTTATCATCCTCAGGC
>NW_025214861.1:49896-53104 GCF_004010195.1 Chiloscyllium plagiosum
AGAGTGAGAGAGGGTGAGAGCATGTGTGAGAGAGTCTGTGTGTTTGACAGCGCACGTGTGAGACCGAATGGCTCTGTGAAAGTGTGTGTGTGTATGTGTGAGTGAGAGAGAGTGAGAGAATGTGTGGGTGGACCTGAGTGTGTGTGTGTGAACATGTGGGATTCAGTAGCTGTTTTGCACACAGTAAGCTGCCAGAGAAAGTTAAATAATCAGTAACTTGGTGTTTGTGGCAGCAATGAAATTTCCGACCATCTTGACTCTGTGCAGTAACCTCTGAGCAGGAGACTACATCCCAAACCAGCCCTGACAGTCAGCGTCCTGATGGGTGTAAGGTCTCAGGAATGCTCCTCACCGTCATTCCGAGACCTTGTGCTCGGTGGGGGGCGGGGGGGGCAGGGGCGGTCTCTGGGAAAATGGCTGCCAACAGGAACGTGGTGGGGTGTGGGTGTTGTGTCTGTATCTCACCTTGACTGAACTCACTGAGTTAACTAACCGTTTCCCCATCCCTCCCCAAAGTCATGGACATCACGGACTTAATCGGAGGTCGAAACGACGATGAGGAGAAGCAGCACTTTATTCCAGTCCAGCCGTGAGTATGCCCAGCTCTCTCTCTCTCTCTGTCTTAATAGCCCACTTGCCCATCCGGACCCAACACAAGAATGCCAAATCTCCAAACCAGCAAGTCACACCTCAGTAGCAAAGGATGCTGGTCCCCTGCCGAACTGCCTCGGATTGGCTTAGGCTTCGCCAGGGTTAAAGCGACAGGGAGCCCCAGGCTCCCCGAGCACCCAGTGATTGTAAAAAGGCATAAGGTCTCAACAGAGTGCTTTAGTTTGCAGAGGATGGGCCAGGAGTGCAGGAAAGGGCCAGAAATACGTCTGCCTTTCCAATAGTGTTCAAACTCACTATTCCTTCAATCATTGGTCCATTTATTTCCCCTACCTCCCAATATGTCTCCAATCATTGGTCCATTTATTTCCCCTCCCTCTCATTGGTTCATTTATTTCTCCCACTCCTCACTATCTCTTCAATCATTGGTCTATTTATTTCACCCTCCTCCCAATATCTCTCCAATTATTGGTCCATTTCACCAACCTCTCAATATCTCTCCAATCATTGGTTCATTTCACCAACCTCTCACTATGTCTCCAATCATTGGTTCGTTTCACCAACCTCTCACTATCTCTCCAATCATTGGTTCATTTCACCAACCTCTCACTATGTCTCCAGTCATTGGTTCGTTTCACCAACCTCTCACTATCTCTCCAATCATTGGTCCGTTTCACCAATCTCTTACTATCTCTCCAATCATTGGTTCATTTCACCAACCTCTCACTATCTCTCCAATCATTGGTTCATTTCACCAATCTCTTACTATCTCTCCAATCATTGGTTCATTTCACCAACCTCTCAGTGTCTCTTCAATCATTGGTCTGTTTCACCAACCTCTCACTATCTCTCCAATCATTGGTTCATTTCACCAACCTCTCACTATCTCTCCAATCATTGGTTCGTTTCACCAACCTCTCACTATCTCTCCAATCATTGGTTCATTTCACCAACCTCTCAGTGTCTCTTCAATCATTGGTCTGTTTCACCAACCTCTCACTATCTCTCCAATCATTGGTCCATTTCACCAACCTCTCACTATCTCTCCAATCATTGGTCCATTTCACCAACCTCTCACTATCTCTCCAATCATTGGTCCATTTCACCAACCTCTCACTATCTCTCCAATCATTGGTCCATTTCACCAACCTCTCACTATCTCTCCAATCATTGGTCCATTTCACCAACCTCTCACTATCTCTCCAATCATTGGTCCGTTTCACCAATCTCTTACTATCTCTCCAATCATTGGTTCATTTCACCAACCTCTCACTATCTCTCCAATCATTGGTCCATTTCACCAACCTCTCAGTGTCCTCTCAATCATTGGTCCATTTCACCAACCTCTCACTATCTCTCCAATCATTGGTCCATTTCACCAACCTCTCAGTGTCTCTTCAATCATTGGTCCATTTCACCAACCTCTCACTATCTCTCCAATCATTGGTCCATTTCACCAACCTCTCAGTGTCTCTTCAATCATTGGTCTGTTTCACCAACCTCTCATCCAACCTCCCACTATCTCTTCAATCATTGGTCCATTTTGCCAACCTCTCGGTATCTCTCCAATCATTGGTCCAGTTTGTCAAGTGGTTTCTCTTCAGCCATTGGTCAGGAGGTCAGCCCTGGGCTGGCAAGGAGCTCCCACCCAAGGCAGGGAATGGGATCGTTCTGTGCAGGGGGCCGGAGGTCGAAGGGAGAGGGAATGAGGGCGAGTCGTTGCCGCGGTGAGGTGAGCACGGAAGGGAGACGTGGAATGGCCTCTGGATCCCTGTCCAGTGCGATGCGGGTGGCTGGTTGGCACTGTGCACTGGTTGGCACCGCCACCGGTGACTGTCCTCTCGCGCAGGATCGCCATGGAGACGTACGTCCGGCAGCGCCAGCTCATCATGTCGCCCCTACTGACGTCCCGCATCATTGGCGAGAACGAAGCGCTCACCTCTGTCTTCAACAAGGTCATCGCTGCCAAGGAGGTCAACCACAAGGGTCAAGGTGGGCATCGCGCGTGCCAGTCTTGCGCCAACCAATCCCTGGGCTGGACTGGGGGCTGAGGGGCACCCACTGGCCATGCCACCCTCCTCGCCCAGGCCAACCCAGCTTCCACCTTGCGCCCAGGACCGAAATAGCGCCGGGGTGGCTGGCTATTCAGCTGTGGCGGGCTTCACAGTTGGGCCGGCACCAGTCGGCCCTCAGAGGGTTGGGCAGGGGCAGGCCAGAGGGCACAGTGCAGGGCCGGGTTGGGGAAATAGGGTGAGCTATTCGCCTGCGGTGTGCATCGCGGCTGTGGGAAACGACGGTGGGGGAGGGGGAGCAGGTCTGCACAGAAGAGCAGCCGCGGCGGGGAAAGCCACACGGAACGTCCTCAGAGACGGCTCGGATTTCTGGGAAGTGTGGCCGCGGGGAACACAGACGGCCCAGGAGTCACGTGTAACCCTCTTGCCAGGACTGTGGGTCTCGATGAAGCTCCTCGCGGGGGACACCCAGCAAGTCCAGAAAAACTTCCCACACCTGGTGGACAGGTCCATCGCTGTGGCTCGGAAGATGGGGTTCCCGGAGATCATCCTGCCTGGTAAAGTGGGGGCCCGTGTTGGCAGGGAAA
>NW_025214862.1:0-608 GCF_004010195.1 Chiloscyllium plagiosum
CAAAGCCTCACAGCCTTACAGTGATGTACATAAACGCACGGAACAAAAGGCACATAAGTATGAAAACATCCAAAAGGACGCAGATGTCGTTGTGCACATCGACACAGATATAAAGACACATGTGCAAAAACAAATACACGTGCAGAAGCAGAGAAAGACAGAGGAAAGAAGTCCCGGCCAACCCATCGCGATTGTGATACCAATGAAAGTAATGTGGCATTAATTTGCCAATATGTGTTTCAATTTTCATTTTTTTTTGGCTGTAAATGTTTGTTGGGCCACGGGGCGGTGTGGTTGATTGGTGCGGGTGTATCGGAGATGTTCCCTAAAGCGCTCGGGTAGGAGGCGCCCAGTCTCCCCAATGTAGACGAGACCGCATCGGGAGCAACGGATACAATAAATGATATTAGTGGATTTGCAGCTAAACCTTTGATGGATGTGGAAGGCTCCTTTAGGTCCTTGGATGGACGGGAGGGAGGAGGTTTTACAGTTCCTGCGGTGGCAGGGGAAAGTGCCGGGATGGTAGGGAGGGTCGTAGGGGGGCGTGAACCTGACCAGGTAGTCACGGAGGGAATGGTCTTTGCGGAAGGCGGAGAGGGGTGGGGAGG
>NW_025214862.1:745-1768 GCF_004010195.1 Chiloscyllium plagiosum
ACAAAGCCGTGTTGATTGCAGTTAATCAAGCCATGCTCTTCCAGATGGTCATAAATCCTGTCCCTCAGAATCCTTTCTAACTCCTTACAGATGACAGACGTGAGATTACCTGGTCTGTAATTGCCGGGGATTTCCCTATTTCCTTTCTTGAAGAGAGGAATTACATTTGCCTCCCTCCAGTCCTCAGTTACGACTCCAATGGAGAGCGAGGATGTAAGGATCTTCGCAAGCAGCGAAGCAATCACATTTCTCACTTCGAAGAGCAGCCGAGGACAAATCTGGTCTGGCCCTGGCGACTTGTCAATCTTAATGTTTGTCAAAATGTTCAGCACATCAGCTTCCTCAATCCCTATCCGTTCCAGCATGCTTACCTGCTCCTCAGTGGTTTCATTCACTACAAGGTCCTTTTCTTTAGTAAAGACAGAAGCAAAAAACTCATTTAGGGTTTCCCCTACCTCCTCAGACTCGATACACAAGTTCCCTATTCTATCCCTGATCGGCCCTAGTCTTTCTTTGATCATTGTCTTATTCCTCACATACGTGTAAAAGGTCTTTGGATTCTCCCTAATCCTTCCTGTCAAGCCTTTTTCGTGCCCCCTCCTGGCTCTCCTCAGACCATTTTTGAGCACCTTCCTCGCCTGCCTAAAATCCTCTAGAGCTGAGCAAGACCCTTATTGTCTTACTCCTCACATCCGTGTAAAATGTCTTTGGATTCTCCCTAATCCTTCCTGTCAAGCCTTTTTCGTGCCCCCTCCTGGCTCTCCTCAGGCCATTTTGAGCACCTTCCTCGCCTGCCTGTAATCCTCTAGAGCTGAGAAAGACCCTTGCTTCCTCCACCTTACGTAAGCTGCCTTCTTTCATTTGACGAGAAGCTCCTCCGCTCTCGATATCCAAGGTTCCTTTATCTTACCCCTTCTTGCCTGTCTCAGAGGGACACATTTATGCATCACTCGCAACAACTGTTCCTTAAACCGTCTCCACATGTCTATAGTGGCCTTTCCATGGAACAATTGCTCCCAGTCC
>NW_025214862.1:2668-3766 GCF_004010195.1 Chiloscyllium plagiosum
CCCGTGTCGGTGTTACCTTAAACTTGACGAATCTGAAGCCGAACCCTTGATTCTGTGACTGACCCAGAATCTGCTGCTTTCTGTGTTTCCTGCACAATTAACCCTGGTCCCTTTGTGGTGCAGCTTTCTACAGTTTCCACCATTTAAATAGCAGTCTGTTCTTTTATTATCTCCTCCAAAATAACCAACATCCCATTTTCCCAAATTATAATCCATCTGGCAACATGTTGCCCCCTTCTCCTGTGCATCTCTCTCCCTTCACAATCCTCTTAGAACTTTAGAGTCATGCCATTTCTGACAGATTCCCACCAATTCTTCTAAACGTTTACTGGGAATCCTGGGCAGTGGGAAGCATGCAGTGTTGCTCTGTTTTTCATGAGACTCTATGGGATGACTAGGAGGAGCTTGCTGCCCATTGGTCAGAATGGAGACAACTTGCCCATCGCGCTGCATGAGCCTTTCATTCCCCATGTCTTATTGATGAGGCACAGCGGCAACACGGAAGGAAAGAAAAGGAAGGAAATCCGGCTCTCCACATCGCACTGACTCTTGGATCATTCTGTCCCATGTGTAAAAGATCTGCCCTGTTCAGTCACATGAAGTCCCAAGGTGGAAACGCATAGAAACCCACATAGATTTCCACCTGAACTAACTGCTGACCTCCACACCACATAGATTTCCACCTGAACTAACTGCTGACCTCCACAAGGGGTAATGTGTACAGTCATCCTGGGCCCAGGAGGAGGCGATGGTGGGAGTTTCTAACCTGAACTGACAGTGACAGATTTTATAACTTGTATTAGAGGATAATACAGGTGGACATTCAGATGGTAATCTCAGTCATTGTAACACCAAACTCTGATTGAATTAGTCAAGTCATCAGGACCTGGATATTCCCATTGTGCGTGAGTATTGTGTTCCAGCTCAATCCCATTTACTGCATAAAAGTTCTCCTTTAAATCATCCCATTCTCTCAATAGTTCTCCCCACACCTTCAATGTGTCCTGTCATCCTTGTATAATGAGCTGATGGGTGTAAGGTTTATTATTATAACGGGTAACTTTTGTAAACCCCTCTGTCACAGCTCCCCACAATTTC